>NW_009954544.1:713527-762415 GCF_000747805.2 Chaetura pelagica
GAATGAGAGAGAGACTTTCTGGGTTGAAAAGTGAAACAAATTAATTTTAATTATTAGTGATAAGGGAATATATATATTTATAAAGGGATGTGCAAAACTTGATCACCTTCCTCCTCCCCCAGCGACTACCACAGCAACCACAACAACACTCCTTTCTGGTGACTCCTGGCTGAAGGGTGAGGGAGATTGTCTGGGCACACAGATGGGGTCCTCAGATGTTGGCTGTGAAGAGAAATGGAGAAAAATAGCCAAAAGAGAGGGCAATAGAAGCAACAGTAACCAGAAATAGAGAAGAAACCAAAGGCTTTGACTTCCATAATGCGTTAAACTTTGGCTAACCAAAAGCCAAATAGATAAAATATTATGAGAAGGGAATGTTCTGACTTGCTGATCCTGCCTTCAGTCTAGTCTGCTCCCCTGTGGCAGGGGCAAAGCTGCAGACATGAACTTCCCTGCTCTTTCAGAAGTGTCCTTGGTTGTTATCAGTCCACTGGCACTGCTAAAATAAGTTCCCTGAAGGAAAAAAAAAAAAAAATCAGTAAAGAGAAAATTTGCTTCATCCTGGCTCAAACTGGCACAATTACCTCTGGGCACTTTAAAAATTTTTAAAAAGAAAAATGCAGGTCATGTGATGATAAATCGTATGAAGAACCGTGTGTTCAAAATATTATATTAATTCCATCTTCCAAATAATTGACCCTGTGTATTAAAGTTCTAGCACCTTTACAATATAGCTTAGGACCTCACTCCTGAAATAATGCCAGTGTAGAAACTCGGAAGAATAATTTCAACTTGTATTCATGTATCATCTAGTAGCTAACAGCATATCAAGAATTGTTCCTGTCAGATTGAGGGGAAGGTTCCTCACAATTCACCAGGGCTGCAGCTTTGGGCCCAGATGGACAGAAGTAGCTGCCATAGAAAACATTCACACAATCCTATGTGAGTGTATGCCTGAGAATAGAAATAAAGCTAAAAGTTTGAATTTGAGTCAGTAGCTATTTATATACTTGCATGCTCAAGCAACTTATAGGAGTAAAATCATATATATTAGAGAGCATTTTCAGCACAGGATATTGTTGCTTTGCTTACACTGCTAAACAAAACAGAGTCAGAGAGCAAACCTGAATATTTTATTATTGATAAGCCATATTGTTCATATGCTTCCTGGCATGGCTCTGGTCTGTATAATCTGTCTCTTTCTGAGCAATGTTTGTGTGTGATTTCAGAGACAGTAGACACAGTGGGTGATTTTGTCCTTAAAAAATGGTTCTGTGGGCTACAACACAGTCCTCATTATATTTCAGACATTTTGAAACTGAAAAAGCAGAAAAATCAATAATTCTATCTTTAGGACTTCAGAGGCACCACTAAAGTCCCACTGGAAATAAGATCCTGTTTTATTTATTAAAAATGTATTAGTAAGGATCTGTACTTACCAATTCACATTATTAAAAACAACACAAACTTGACTGCAAAACTTATGAGGAAGAACAATGAAATTCAAATGCCTAGTCCACACTTCTTCCACTTCAATTTAAATAAGCTGTGAATTGAAGGATCAACAGTTGGGTCTATTCAGCCTGCAGAAGAGAAGGCTCCAGGGAGACCTTATAGTGGTCTTCCAGTAGCTGAAGGGGCTACAGGAAAACTGGGGAGGGACTTTTTACAAGGGTGTGTAGTGATAGGATGAGGGGAAACAGTTTTAAGCTGGAAGAGGGTAGATTTAGGTTAGATATTGGGAAGGAATTTTTTACAGTGAGGGTGGTGAAACAATGGCACAGGTTGCCCAGGGTTGAGGCTGCCCCCTCCCTGGAACCTGGTCTAGTGGGAGGTTTCCTTGCCTATGGCAGCAAGGTTGGAACTAGTTGAGCTTCAAGGTCCTTTCCAACCCAAATCATTCTATGATTCTATGAAAGATACTAGCAAAGGAAGAGGGAGCTTCTTGTGCTGTCAAAGGTCTCACACATGTAGTACTGCCTTCTGTCCTGCTGAGACCATGGAAATTTGCCGAGCTGAGAGAAATGCTAAGTCAAGTGGAAGAGATGCTGAGTTGGATAGATTATTCACATGGCAAAATCCAGTTTGCCATCCTTAGAGAAGAGCAGAATATTGACAAAGTATCATTGAACCTTTTTAATGTTTTAACAACATTTTTTCTTTCCTAACAACAATTGTATCAGCAGACCCATATCAAGAGAATAAATTGAACATAGTTGTATTTTTTATATTAGAAACGCAGTGTCTCTGATCTTCAGTTACAGCTCTCAGGGCAGCACTGAATCTTTGATCAAATCATGTGTGCTTCTAGCCAGTTTTGAGTTTTTTCTGTGATATCTTTGTATTTAGAAAGCCTGTGACTTGGACCTCCCCATACTGAAAGGAGCTAGTTGAAATGAGGGGGTTTTCTCATTGCCCCAGAGCTTTTAAGTAATTTGATCTTCTGTTCAGTCTCCTTGGTCTGTTCTTGGAACATCTGTTTTCAAAGTAACTGGCACAATATGGTTTAGGAGGATTGAGTACCTAATCACATCAAGTCTGTTCACCATGATGTTAAATACTCACAGGTCATCTCTGATTAAATTAAGGCAGCGCCTTCTCTCTTTTTTTCTGTAATTTTCTAAAAGACTGAATAATTACAGGATGGCTGGCAAACAGTAACAACTCTGACTCTGAAAACTTTCTTTAATATAAGACAGCAACAGAGCTCGTGTGTTGTCAAATGCTGTTCATCATGTAACATTCAGACACTGGAATAGGCTGCCCAGGGAGGCGGTAGAATCACCATCCCTGGATGTGTTTAAAGGTCATTTGGAAGTGATGTTGATGGATATGGTTTAGGGGAGAACTTTGCAGAGTAGAGCAGAGCTGATGACACTAAATTGGGAGGAGTGGCTGACACACCAGAAGGCTGTGCTGCCATTCAGTGAGACCTAGACAGGCTGGAGAGTTGGGCAGGGAGAAACTTCATGAAATTCAATAAGGGCAAGTGTAGAGTTTTGCATCTGGGGAAGCAAAACACCATGTCCCAGTACAGGTTGGGGGCTGACCTGCTGGAGAGCAGTGTAGGAGAAAGAGACCTGGGGGTCCTGGTGGACAGGAGGATGATCATGAGCCAGCAATGTGCCCTTGTGGCCAAGAAGGCCAATGGCATCCTGGGGTGCATTAGAAAGGGTGTGGTTAGTAGGTCAAGGGAGGTTCTCCTCCGCCTCTGTTCTGCCTTGGTGAGGCTGCATCTGGAGTATTGTGTTCTGGGCCGCTCAGTTCCAGAAGGACAGGGAAATGCTTGAAAGAGTCCAGCTCAGAGCCACAAAGATGATGAAGGGAGTGGAACATCTCCCTTATGAGGAAAGGCTGAGGGAGCTGGGTCTCTTTAGCTTGGAGAAAAGGAGACTGAGGGGTGACCTCATCAATGTTTACAAATATGTAAAGGATGAGTGTCAGGACGATGGAGCCAGGCTTTTTTCAGTGATGACCAGTGATAGGACAAGGAGCAATGGATGCAAACTGGAGCATAGGAGGTTCCATGTGAATATCAGGAAGAACTTCTTTCCTGTGAGAGTGACAGAGCACTGGAACAGGCTGCCTAGAGAGGTTGTGGAGTGTCCTTCACTGGAGACATTCAAAACCCACCTGGACACGTTCCTGTGTGATGTGTTCTGGGTGACCCTGCTCTGGCAGGGGGTTGGACTAGATGATCTTTTGAGGTCCCTTCCAACCCCTAGGATTCTGTGAGTAGGGATGATCGTTGGACTCGGTCATCCCAAGGGTCTTTTCCAACCTGAATTGTTCTATGATTCTATGATGTAATTTTGCTCAGTTTATGGAAACCCTGAAGAGTATGGATGTGTCTCTTTTTTAATAGACAATACAAAATACTTTTTTTTTTTTTCTCTTACATTAGCATCTAACTTATACTTTCATGTCAGACTTCTTTACTTACCTAAATCATGTTTATCTTGAAAAGGATCTTGAGATCTTTTCATGTGCAGATTAAACAGCTAGATATAGGAATGAATTGTAGACCTTTGCTTGCCCGCTCTCTCCTGCTCCATCTATCTTTACATTTATTATCTTTAACAGTATAAAAGATATGCACTGAAAAAGATTTTGACAAACATAAGTTTTGATGTTTAAAAAAATATTATAACACCTTTTTATTTACAATAGTATCACTAGTATCAGTCCTTGAAAATATTATTGCATGTGGGACGACAATACACCTTTATTGTAGATAGGTGTCTTCATTATACTGTGACAAATTGAAGCATAGAGAAGCTTCCTGTAGGTGCTCTCTGCTGTCTTCTCTTTCTGTTTATTGTTTATTTGGCCTGTTAACAGGCAAGCAACATTTCTTTCAGTGAGATGAGATCACCTCAGGTTTGCATCTTTTTTCTAAGATTCTGTAGCATCCTGCTTAGACCTCATGTTCTAGCACACCAACAGTTTCAAGACTGAGCGTTTTTGGGTGGGTTAAAGAATGTAGGAGACACATGGAAGAAGTGAAAAGGTCTCTAGTGAATTAGTGGTTGGTAAACAATCAGATGTACAGAAAATGGAGCACAGTCAGATAGTATGCTTTGCCATTCAGGTAGTAGCCTTAGTTATGTAGTATGGTTAGGTTTGTATGCTACTGCAGAGCCTATTGAAATTCCTTGTGGTGTGCCCACTCACTGTTGGCTTGGGGGAAAGGATGTTGCTCATTCACTGCTTCTCCTACCATAATGTTGCACCACCCATGGGGCTAAAAGCCATTTACAAAGGCTGTGGTGGTGAACTAGCCACAATGCTTGATTATCCTGCAATAAAGGACTTCCCAATACATTTCAGAAACAGATGTGTCCTTTGCTTTCTAGGAATTACTGTGCCTCCCTGCAAGCAGAAATGGAGTCTTTCTGCTACCTTACTCATTACCAGCCTGGAGGTTGGGAAAAGACTTGTGGCTGGCTGCTCTGGGGTCTAACAAACTGTGACTGCTCTGTGCCAGACGCATTTGCCAGGAGGGTTTCTTGGAATGTCTGAAAGTGACAGTTCTTTGCTTATCTCAGCGGTTTCAAAATCTTACCCTCAATATGCCAAGTCCAGTCTTGATCCTCTTGTTGAGGCTGTCATCGTGTTCTTGCACACATTTTTATTCTATCATACCATAGTCAAGGTGGCCATGAAGCAATCTGTGCTCCATCCAACCATGCTGGGGATAATAACCGGTTTCAGGCAGCTTTTGGCTAACTGGTTGATAAAGGTAACTGTGGTAGTAACAATCTTGATAGGTTTATACATGAAGTATCCTAAGGTAATTACCTAGGTAATAGTCAGACATGACCCTTCATTAGGCTGTAAGGTTTACCTGAGTAGCATTTACTGACTTTGACCTATTTTAAGTAGTACAGGCCTAATCTTGCAAGCATTTCTTCACACGTGATTTTTACCCATCAGCTTGAAGATGTGTATATGAATAACTGATTCATTAAAAGAGTAATTTCATTTTCTTAAAAAGCACCAAAATATGCAGGGTTTGTTTTTTTTAAAAAAGCAACAAACCAAATCCTAACCAAAAAATCCCCACAAAACAAACATTGCTTTGTTTCCCAGTAATAACTGTGATATGTAATACACAGTTGTTCTGCCACCTTGACTGAATATACATTTACCATCTTCTCTTTGAGCAGTTTCAGTAAATACAATGCAATTCTTTAATAACTGATTTTTTCCTTATGTTTTCAGAGGCGACCATTTTAAGCTATGATGGAAGTATGTTTATGAAAATACAGCTCCCTGTTGTGATGCATACAGAGGCTGAAGATGTTTCTTTACGGTTCAGGTCTCAGCGAGCTTATGGCATTTTAATGGCAACTACTTCTAGGGAATCTGCCGATACCCTGCGTTTAGAGCTGGATGCGGGACGAGTTAAACTAACGGTCAACCTAGGTAACAAATTCTTCCTCTGAGCAATTAACATTTTATTTACATTTTTCTTTTTGCTTGCAAACATTTATGAAACAGCCTGTTTTAGCATCAAAAGTAAACTGAAATTATATATAAGCACATGTCAATGCAACATTTGCATATGTACATACACACAAATACATGCCCATTATTATACTTTATTTTATTTTCTTTTGCATTTTTGTATTCTTTATATTCTTAACATAATCCATCACAATATTTTTGTACTATTGTGTACACTAAAAAGAGAAGACTAGTTCATCAGTGGTATTTTGGGGCTAAATTTTAAGACTTCATTGTGGAAGATTTGTCTCCCTCCACAATTTATTCAGAGTAGCAATTCCACAATTTAAATGTGCAAGCAGAAACAACACGTATGTAGGTCAGTTCAATTTTACCTCCACCAATTAATGTGCAACATGCAAATGTATAAAAGAATTTATAGTTTTAACTGTGAAAATGTTGCATTTAGATATTTCCTCTGATGAATGTCTTTGTCTCCTTTTTTTAGGTGTCAAATCTATAGTAAATCCATTCCTCTTTTTTTAAACAATTCTGTAGTGGTATTTTTGTAGTATCAAACGATAACACAACCCTTCAATGCCCAAAGACTGCGGCCCTCAGCAAACAGCCATGTGAACACAGAAGGCACAAGCCCTTTTACAGAAAAAATCCCCAACTCATTAAATTGATTCCTGATTTGAAACATAAAGGACGAAATATTAAGTTATGGTTTTCTGTAGTTTAAAGAAAAGTAAATGAAGCGCTTCTGCTGTGCTTGTGAGTAAATCCAAGTTAGGAAGTGCAAGAGAACAGAAGTACAGTCAGGAAAAGGCACAGTCAGTGCATTCCCATTCAGTGAAATGTTATTTTTCAAGGGAATTAGGTTTTTTATTGTTTTAATCGCAGGTAAAATTATTTCCAGAAAGCATGGGCCTGGGGAGAGAAAATAATCGGCTAACCCTCCATTTCATAAGCGTGTTGCTCAGGGAAACACTGTCTTGGTGCTGAGATTTCGGAAGCGAGGTTTTCCCTTCTCTCCTCTTCTCTGCCGTCCCCTCTAGTGTCGAGCCGGGGCTCCTGCAGGCTCCGGAGAGCTTTCTGTGAAAGGGGATGTGCAGCTGCTGCTCTAGGGCTGTTTGCAACCACTTTTCTGATGCGGTTGACGACACATGACAAACTCAGCTATATGGAAACAAAATCTAGGTTTGATGGTATATATGGTCCTCAAAGGTATAAGGCAGAAGTAGCTGTACAAACCAAGTAGCAGGGCATCGGTTTTGTGTTATTTTATTTTATTTTAATAATAAATGCAGATAGCCCAGCAGAGGATTCAGCTGCATATCAGGTCATTCTCTTTATATACAAACTACCACCCTCTGTCAGCTTTTACCTACTTTTATAGCTCAATAGTTAAAAAAAGGAAATAAATGCATACCTCAGCAAAGGGTCTTTGCCCAACATCCCTCTTTACTTTTTCTTTCTTTCTTTCTTTCTTTCTTTCTTTCTTTCTTTCTTTCTTTCTTTCTTTCTTTCTTTCTTTCTTTCTTTCTTTCTTTCTTTCTTTCTTTCTTTCTTTCTTTCTTTCTTTCTTTCTTTCTTTCTTTCTTTCTTTCTTTCTTTCTTTCTTTCTTTCTTTCTTTCTTTCTTTCTTTCTTTCTTTCTTTCTTTCTTTCTTTCTTTCTTTCTTTCTTTCTTTCTTTCTTTCTTTCTTTCTTTCTTTCTTTCTTTCTTTCTTTCTTTCTTTCTTTCTTTCTTTCTTTCTTTCTTTCTTTCTTTCTTTCTTTCTTTCTTTCTTTCTTTCTTTCTTTCTTTCTTTCTTTCTTTCTTTCTTTCTTTCTTTCTTTCTTTCTTTCTTTCTTTCTTTCTTTCTTTCTTCCTTTCTTCCTTTCTTCCTTTCTTCCTTTCTTCCTTTCTTCCTTTCTTCCTTTCTTCCTTTCTTCCTTTCTTCCTTTCTTCCTTTCTTCCTTTCTTCCTTTCTTCCTTTCTTCCTTTCTTCCTTTCTTCCTTTTTTCTCCTAAGACAGGCTAGGAAATTATCTGAAAAATAGTTTTCTCTAATTATCAGTGTTTATAAATATGTGATTATTTTGTCTATATTACTGTAGCTTTAAATGTAGTTACTACTTATTACTTAAGTCTATACATCAAGAAAATATAAACCCACAAACCCCTATTTATAGGCCTGGGAAATGCATTTTGTATTTTACCACTTAGCTTTTGAAGATCAGCCTTTGAGGTATACTATGCACAAGTTGTCCAAGATGTCTGATTGTGGTCTGGCTCGCTCTATGACCCATTGTGACGGAGCACTTTCTAATTGCATTGAGAAAAATAACCTGTTCTTTCACAGATGGGGAGAAAGTTGCAGCCTGCCTCAGTTACGCATCTTTGATCCTGATTTTTCACTTAGATTTGTCACCATGTAGCTTTGTTTGAAATTGGCCATTTTTACCCTACTTGTTGTTTCTATTTATAAAGATTTATCACAGTATATATATAAATATTTTATATAAATATTAAAAGGTTATAACAGTATGTAAAGACTGATAATACCGAGTGGCCATGTTTGCATGTGTCTGTCCCCGGAAGGGTGGACTGTGATTTTATTGGATGTCTGCAGCTGTTACCTTGAAGGATAAATTTTCATTTTTCATCTATTCTTCCCCATCTAGACTGTATCAGGATTAACTGTAATTCCAGTAAGTGCCTATTCAAACTTTTTAAAATGTTATTCCACCATTATAAAATATGCAACCTAGATGAAAAACATTGTGGACAGCTTGCAAGCACTTGATAATTTATTAATGAAATGTGATGGTTAATTATCATTGTGTAAAAAATCATCATATAATCTAGTGTGTATTTTTTTGTCTTTCCCACAGGATATAACTTTTAACTAAGGTATTAAAAAAAGAAGTATTCTACAGGTTGTGAACATACATAGAGGAAATGGGACCTGTAGTACTGTATTATTCTAGATGGGCTATTTTATTGACAGTAGCCGTAGAATTTTCTAACGAGCATTTCTGATAAGCTGTCACATCTTTTCCTTTGTGCTCTTCTCGTTTTCTTGACATTTTACCTCAAAGTTGTGGTGAGACTGTTGGAATATAATTGTCCATAGTACAAGAATTTCTGTTTTATAATCCTCGTAGAAAATTAGCTGTATTTGCTGGCTGCTTATAACACAATTGGTTTTCCTAAATCTTTGTTTTGTTGAAATGTAATACATTACAATAAGGACATTATTACGTCTGAGAATAACCATATTTCTATGATGATTTTTTACACTCCAATCATGTAAGAAACCTTAAATTGAACATTTTTTCTCTGTGTTGTGCATGTTTATGAAACAGAGGGAAACATTTGCCAGATGAATGGACTAAATTTTAACTTCTCTGATATTATTTGGATTAAGAGGCTATATTCTGAAAGGAGAAAAAGGACTGTGATTTTATTTTGAGTCTATGGAATTCCTGAATGGTGTCAAAAAAATTATTGATAGTAAGTATGGTAGATTTGAGTTTTGGATTGTTTTTTCTTTCTCTTCTTAAGAGGTTTTGAAGGCCAGAGGACTGGCTTAATGCAAATAGAAACAAGGCTAAACAACAAACTGCCTAGGTAGAATATATAGTCCTTAACAGTTGCCCAAAACACATTCATCTAACAGCCCATAATGGTTCTATAGTCCACAAAGAAAAAAAAAGCAAATGCAGTTATTTGTAACATGTCGTCTGTGAATAAGTTTTGCAATTAATGACTTTGTAAAGTATTTGTACTAAAATGCAAATGTTTCTTAGGGTAGACTTTTAATCTAATCCATACTGAAATTCAGACAGACTTTTTAATACAGTAAAGGAAATGATTGCAGGTACTGTGGCATATAGATAGCTTCCTCCTATTAAAAAAAATAAAATTGTTCAATTATAAAAACAAATACTTCCACTTGCCAAAAATGTTCATTGCCAAAGCATGTAGGATAATGAAAAATCTCAGAAACATTTTGTTGGTCTGTTACAGGACACTATTTTTTTCTCCTGACAAAGTCCCAGTTAGAAAAAGATTTCTAAGTATAAACCAAGCAGCTTATTTAGCAGAAATGTAATGAGTTTGCCTGCTGCTGGTAAATCACTTTTTTCCTGGGAAAAGCAATATTACTTTTTTCCTAACTTCCATAATAAAATTAGAAAATCCCTCTGAAAAGGCAATTACTATCATAGAAAAAAATCAGTAATACAGCCACAATACAGTAGGAATTTTGGTTTTTTAATCTCTTTTAAATGAAATGAGGTGTCATAGAACTAAATTAAAATTATTTCTACATTCCATTTTTAAGCAACTTTTGGGTCAAAAGAGAACCTGCAAATACAGAGTAAGTAATAAGCCTCCAATGAGAGGAGTTAACAGGAGAAATATATCTGCTGAACTGAATTAGCAATTACGAGTTCTTCGTGGCCTCTTACAGAAGCAGCATAACCTCTGTACAAAATACCCTTGGTATCCAATACTCATAAGTGATTTTTCTTTACGGTTTGTTCATAGCCTTTTTGTTATTAGACATGAACTTTCATTATTAGTTGCATCTCCCTTCGGTGCTTGTGCACTGAGCAGATTTTTGTGAGCTTCGGTGGGGTAAGTATTGCAATGCTTTCCTATCAGCACTCGCTGTACTTTTCCAACAACCAGATAACATTTCATAAGCAATTTCTGTGTTTTAGTTTTTTAATTATGAAGAATTGTTGTTCTAAGCATTTCTTAGAAGATGCTTGCTTATTAGACAGTGTAACATATTTTAGTGGAACAGGCACAATTCATTTCAAAGCAACAGCATCCAGAACTTGAATTCTCAATTTACTAAATACTGTCATAGTTTAATACTTTAATGATTTTATGTTGACAAAAGCAAATCTGGTTTTCATGTTTAAGAAACTGTTTTCCAGATTCTCCCATTTGTCTTGCTTAGAAATTAATCAATATAATTTCACTGTTGGGTCTGTAATACTGTTTATTATAGCTAGACTAGTAACAGAGTTAAAGTCAGGACTAAGTTATCTGGTTTGAATTTGGAAAGCCAGCTTTAAAAAAACCATAAAACCAAACAGACAAAAATAGATGTTTTTCTTGAGATAAGAAAAGGAAAATACAAAAGTGGGCACCTTATTTCTTACAGTGCATTACAAATCCAATAGATACAATATTGCACCTCCTTCTTCCATTTTCCCTTGAGCTCAGCCTAAAACCTGCCTTCTACCCACTGCAGAGCAAAAGACCAATGGTTGGCTGGTCAGAACTGAGATTTTGGTACCAATTTTTTTCTACACTGTCATACATTCAACTTTAGCTAATGTCCTGTGTTGCAGAAGAGGTGGCATTTTGTTGTCTTCCTGGTTCAAAATAGAGACTTCATAAAAATTTTGAACTGTTAATCAGATCTCAGGTTGCTGCAGAGCTTGTGTCTCATTAACAATGTACTAGAGGTTGTTTACTTCATGCCATTTTTATGGAGCTGAGTGGCATACTGAAGTAAAACTATTTTTATTTTGTGCTATGTTAGAAGAATGGTATCTTTATAAAACCTTACACCACTAAAAAGTCTGTCTCATGTCTCTCAAAAAATACCATTGCTGAAATGTTTGGTTTCTGCATCCTTAAATCACTTCATTGTGTTCTTCAGACCTGCAAGTTTACAAAACTGAAATAAATGGTCCTTTTAAACTGAAGTTCTGTGTAGGTCAATGTTAAAGCAGACATAGGGAAATAGAGGAAAACTTACATTATGAGCAGAAATGGCTACTATGGTTTCAGTATTAGGTTTCATAGACTGAGGAAAAATAAGACTGAGGTGAACAATGATTGTTCAAATATGCAGCATTTCTTGGCACTCATGGTTCTGTAAAATGAATCGTAATTCAATTGCTGTACAGCTCTTATACATTATATACAGAACTGATGAGCTAATCCTTCAAAGTTACCTGAAGAAAAATGCTTTTAAAACCAAACAACCAAACAAACACGAAAAACAATAGCATCTGAAAAATGTCAGGTACCTGTAACTCTAGAGACTGCTGGATTTTATGTGCAATATACTTTTTCACAGGCATGTGCAGTCTTATATGCTATTTTGTCTCTGTGTTTGTTGTTTGGTTTTTTTGCATTGCTATACTTTCTGAAAATAAATTGTCTACATTTTTGTATGAGCCAGCAGAGTAGGACCATAAGATTTTTATTTAGACATGATACAAATAATACTGTTAACTGGTAAATAGCTGGCTGTCATTTATTAATCTGATACTATTGTTCAATATGAAAAGATACAGGATAACACTTTTTTTTTTTTTTTTTTAAATGCTGCTGTGAAAGATTGCTCAACTAGCAGCACATGTTTGTGTAGGAGTGATTTAGGTCAATCCTCTGTTACAGTTTTACTTCTGTAGGCAATAATTTTTCAAGTAATCCCATTGAATTCACTTTTACTCAAATGTAGGACTGTCATAAGTAATTAATAAGAATTGCAGAATGTTAAGAAGCAGGGAGCAGAGAGTACTGTGGCTGTATAATACATGTATACTATTCCCCAAAGAATGTATTAACCAGCTTTTCTACCTGTGTGTCCACCTTTACAAAACAAATAATTTCTTGGGCTTTGAGGCTATTCTCTTTTTCCTTTCAGTGAAATGCCCCTTCACGTCTGTTTTCACACACCTACTGACTACGTAGTGTCTCCTAGAGTCTTCATCCTTTCTCTATATCAATTTTTTAAATTTTATTTTATTTTTTCATTCTACTGAATCTTTCTGTTTTTCCCAATAATATTTATTATCTTTTCCATGTTTTTCTTGAACATCCATCCTTTTAAGACTTTGCAGTTCTTCAGATGTGAACATTAGAGATGATTAAAATATTCTGTATGGAGTATGTGACATCTGTTATTGAAGTATTTTTTTCTTGTTAAGCTATCCTACAAATCCAAAGCATGACAAGGAGGTATGTATTGGTAAATAACAGCAGAATTAGATGTATTGAAAAACCAACAATGGTGTTGAATTACAGCACATTTTCAGTTTTTCACACAGATTTTAAGCAGCAAGAAAGCTTAAGTGAAGTTTCTTTACTTTAGAAAGTTACTGCTTGTTAAAATGCTTTTTGTTGCAAAGCCCAGAGTTTTCAGCTGTGCTCTTACATATATTGCAAAATCTACTTCCATGACAAAATTCAATAATACATTTTCATGCATTAACATCTCATTATCTGGTGAAAGGAATTATTAGAATATATTAGTTCCTCCTTTTCTGTTGTTGTTGGCAGTAGAAAATCATTAATATGAAACAATATTGTAGCTCTCCTCAAAATATAAGATTTTGTATTTGGCAGGTTTTTTTACACAGTTCTCAGAATAGCATGAGGTGGTTTTGATCTTTGTCTCATTCAGGATGGCTGACAGCCTGCTAAAAATATGCTAAAGTGCTTTACCACAGAGGACAAAGGAAATCAGCAGGATATTTTCAGTGCAAGTTCAGTCAGGGACTCCCCTCTGTTTGTGTTTTGTGTAAAATTTGAAATAATTATAAATTATTATTTTAAAGTTTTGGCTATACTGTTCAGATTTAGAGCATGGGGTCTTCAGGTTCCTTTTCACTCAGCAGTATTACTTTAAAAACCCCTTTTCACATGAATTGTTGAAAACTGGGGTCTGCTACTACGCAACAAAACTGAAAACATACATGGCCCTTTTCAGTAAAGTTCTGTTTATGATCTAATAGTTGCTAACAACAACCATCATTTGAATCTAATCGAAGGAAACAGGCTGAAAGACATACAAAAAAGGAAACCTGCTTCTGTACTGAGAGTCTCTCACTGGAGTCCTTAGGTCCTGAAGCTGCACTGATGCTGTCCTGTATCTTGTTTCAGGCACTCTGTTGTGAAGTGAGTTGAAAACAGACTAGGAAAAAAAAGTTTGGGTTTGAAAGCAAAATAGCCTGTACAAACATAATCCAAGAGGACTAAAGTAGTTAAAGGACAGCCCATAATTTATTCTGTAAAGCTACAGAAGCTAGTCAGGGAAGATCCATCTGATTCCTCATTCTGTGTTAAATATAGGGTGAAAGAAAGTGATGGTGCAGTTTCTGCTATCTAAGCCCATCATATTAATTGGCTTACTGGGGGTATGATGGCAAATCCATTTACCTCTTGCTGCACTCTACTTGCCCACCTGCTGTGAAGAAAAAGTAGCTGTTTCACTTCACTTTTAACCTGCTTCTTCTCCTTGGGAGCACTTACAGCAAGGTCTATGACTCAGCTTTTGTTTTTCTGAAAAGTCATAGTTATGCAGTAGGCCTATCCCAGATGTTAACAGTCAAAAAATATTTCTGAGAAAGTAATCTCTGCTCCTTGAATGGTATGAATGACTTAGCTGAGAATGTAAAGAGAACCAGCAGAGTCACTGCTGATCATTTTTCAAAACCTCCACATACCATTCGTTGGGATCGTGCTGCAGAATTTCATCTATCTCTTAAATATTATTTTTTTCATTCACTTTTAAATTGTATTCTTCTAGATGTCTTCCTGTTGGTTGGTCCTGCTCTTGCATTGCCTATTGCTTTACTGGCAGCACAATTGTTCAATCATTGATGGGGTGAATTTGCCTTAAAAAGTGACCCATTGATGAAATACCTAATTTTAACTTCCTGCAGTTTTCTGAGCAGTATTGTCACAACACATGGACAACTTCTGCAGAATAAAACAGGAGAGGAGAGAGGCAAGAATGATGTGGAGACAGTAGAAAAACAACCTCTGGTGGAGAGAGTGAATTGCTTTTTTCAGCAATGCAAACTTATGCAGTCCCAAAGTGAATTCATCTGGCCTACATGTAAGCAAAAATGTCCTGAAAAAATAGATGTTATAGACAGAAAGGCAGAACCATCACTTCTTGAGATGTGGAATGCTTAATCTGTATCAATTGAGATATTTCAGACATCTGAAAAGAAATGTCAGAATAGTTTCTGAGTAAATGTCTGCATGTTCAGTTATATACATCACAACTATTTCCCTTCTCCCCTGAATTTGGCTTATAAAACAAGCTATAGATTAAACCTAGGAAGTATCTGAGTGCCAATTTTAGGGAGTTTCAAGCTTGAGGAAATGTCATTGAGTACCAAGAGGCGGAATATATATTAGGAGATGCCAGCTGAGGGGATGGTGTTCTTTTTGACCATTCATATAAGGTAGGAAAGGTTTGCAATCTGTGTTGTATTGTGGCTTTTGGTGACATTTCCTATGAGTGTAGTTTAACTTGAAAGAAGACTCTGAGATGGTAACAGTAAAGGCTTTTTTTGACTTCTGAGTGTTAGCTCTCGCTTTCATGTGTGATTTTTAAAAATCAGTCTTGTGATATACTGATTTCTCAGCTAAAATATATGCTTTGGTAAACACCAAAAAGATGTTTGGTAAACATCTTGCAGGGAAATACTCAAATTATCATTTCATAGAATCATAGAATGGTTTGAGTAGGAAGAGACCTTAAAAGATCATCTAGTTCCAACCCCCCCAGCCTGGGCAGGGACACCTTCCAGTAGATCAGGTTGCTCAGGGCCCCATCCATTCTGGTCTTGAACTCTTCCAGGGATGGGGCTTCTATGACTTGCCTGGGCAACCTGTTCCAGTGTCTCACCACCCTCACACTAAAGAATTTCCTCCTAATGTCTAATCTAAATCTTCCCTCTTCCAGTTTTAATCCATTCTGCCTTGTCCTCTCACTACAAGCCCTTGTAAAAAGTCCCTCCCCAGCTTTCCTGTAGGCCACATTCAGGCTTTGCAAAGTCATTATAAGGTTTCCCTGGAGCCTTGTCTTCTCTACACAGAACAGCCCCAACTCTCTCAGCCTGTCCTTGTAGGAGAGGTGCTCCAGCCCTCACATCACTTCATGGCCCTCCTCTGGACTTCCCTCAGGAGCTCCATGTCATTCTTATGATGGGGGCTCCAGAATTCAACACAGCACTCCAGGTGGGGTCTCATGAGAGCTGAGTAGAAGGGCAGAATCCCCTCCCTTGACCTGCTGGCTATGCTTCTTTTGATCCATCCCAGGACATGATTGGCTTTCTGGGCTGCAAGCACACATTGCCAGCTCATGTTGAGCTTCTCATCCACCATCACTCCTAAGCCCTTCTCCTCCAGACTGTTTTTGATCCATTCTCCACCCAGCCTGAATTTGTGCTTGGGACTGCCCTGACTCAAGTGCAGAACCTTTCACTTGGCCTGGTTGAACTTGATGCAGTTTGCAAAAGCCTACCTCTTGAGCCTGTCAAGGTCCCTCTGAATAGCCTCCTTTCCCTCCAGTACATTGACCTCACCACACTGTTTGGTGTCATCAGCAAACTTGGTGAGGGTACACTCAATGCCACTGTCCATGTCACCACGAAAGGTGTTAAACAGCACCAGTCCAAGTACCAAATCGTGGGCAACACCACTCATCACACATCTCCATCTGGACATCAAGTAATTGATCAGCACTCTTTGAGTGCAACCATCCAGCCAGTTCCTTACCAATGAGTGGTCCATCCATCAAATCCAGTTTCAATACTGGGATGTTGTGCAGGACAGTTTAAAGGCTTTGTACAGGTCCAGGTAGTGACATCAGTTGCTCTTCCTTTGTCCACTGAAACTGTGACCCCATGGTAGAAGGCCACCAAATTAATTAGGCAGGATTTGCCCTTGGTGAAGCTGTGTTGGCTGCCACCAGTCACCCCTTTGTTTTCCATGTGCCTTAGCAGAGCCTTAAGAAGGATCTGCTCCATGATCTTATTGGACACAGAGGTGAGACTAACTGGTCTGTAATTCCCTGAGTCTTCCTTTTTTCCCTTTTTGAAACTGGGAGCTATGTTTCCCTTTTTTTCTGGGAATTTCTTCAGACTGCTGTAACTTTTCAAATATGATGGAGAGCGGCTTTGCAACTTTGTTGGCCAGTTTCTTCAGGAGCTGTGGATGAATCCCGTCAGGTCCCATGGACTTGTGCACCTTCAGGTCCTTCAGATGATCACAAACCTGAATTCCATCATGTCATTGTCACTGCAGCCTAGTCTTCCATTAAGTTTTACATCATCCATGAACCTGTCTCTGTTAGTGAGAACAAGGTCCAGCATAGCACCTTTTCGTGATGGTTCCTCTACCATTTGGAGGAAGAAGTTATCATCAATGCACTCCAGGAGCTCCCTGGATTGCTGGTGCCTTGCTGTGTTGTCCCTCCAGCAGATACCAGGATGGTTGAAATCCCCCATAAGGATCAGGGCCTATGAGCACAAAGCTGTTCCTATCTGCCTGTAGAAAGCCTCATCTGCTCAGTCGTCCTGATCTTGTGGCCCATAGCAGACCCCCACTATGACATCTCCTGCCCAGGTCTTCTCTTTAACCCTGACCCATAAGGTTTCAGTTGATTCCTCTTCCACTCCCAGGCAGAGCTCCGCAGAATCCAGCTGGTCATTGATGTAGAGGTGACAGCCCCTCCACTTCTGCCCTTCCTGTCCTTCCTAAAGAGCTTATACCCCACCATCCCCACACTCCAGACATAGGAGTCATTCTACTATGTCTCAGTGATAGCAGTAACATCACAGCCCTGCAGGCTGCACACATCTGCAGTTCCTCCTGCTAATTCCCCATGCTCTGTGCATTCACATAGAAGCATTTCAGATAGGCCCCCTTCAAAGCAGTTTTGTTGGCAGAGATAACAATTTTCAGGTCAGACGCTTTCCTGCTGGCCTGCAATCCTCCTGCAGACCCAGGGCATCTGTTATTGGCTCTAAGTTGTGGCAGATGTGGGATGACTTGAGGGGTCCCTTCCTCAGGCATCACTATTTTAAAGCCCTCCTAACTAAATTTGCCAGCCTCTGGCCAAAGACTCTCTCCCCTTTCTCTGACAAATTAAACCAATCAGCCCCCAAAAGACCAGGTTTTTCAAATTGAGTCCTGTGTTCTGTATAACTGAAGCCCTCACTGTTGCTCCACTCCTGTAAACATTTGCTAACTTTTCCAATTCAGTCAGTTCTTTCCAATTCTTTTCCTTTGACCAGTAGGATTGATGAGAACACCACCTGTGCTCCTGAGCCCTTCACCACCATTTGCAGTGCTCTGTAGTCTCTCCTGATAGTTCTCAGGTTACTCCTGTTTGTGTCATTGGTGCCCATGTGAAACAGTAGGGGAGTACAATAGTCAGTGGGCTGTCCAGGTTTATGTAATCTCTCTGTTATGCCTTTGATTCAAGCCCCTAGTAAGCTGCAGGGGCAAGCACTCTAGCAACCAGGTCTGGTCAGCAAATGGGTCGCTCAGTACCTGAGAAGGGAGTCCTCCATGACTTTAACTTGTCACTGCATTACCTAAAAAGGTAGCCTTTTTTACCCCTACCTTATCCAGTTATAGTTGTTAAGAGGAAAAAAAAAAAAAAAACAAACACAAAAGAACCTGGACTAATAACGGTCATAGGAAAATTTGAATTAACTACCTAATTATAAAGAAATATTGAGAAGAGCTTTGCACATGTATGATTTGTCAATGCCAGTGGTGAGGCACCCAGTAGTTCCCTTTTAGCTCAGGCCTGAACCTACTTAGAATCATAGAATCATAGAACCTGTGGGGTTGAAAGGGACCCTTAAAGGTAAGTTAGTCCAGCCCCCCCTGCAGTGCGCAGGGACTTTTTTTACTAGATCAGGTTGCTCAGAGCCTGATCAAGCCTGGCCTTGAATATTGCCAGGGATGGGGCCTCCACCAGCTTTCTGGATAACCTGCTCCAGTGTTTCACCACCCTCATAGTAAAGAACTTCTTCCCGATATCCAATCTGAATCTATCCTGCTCTAGTTTAAGACCATTATCCCTCATCCTGTTTTTACAGGGTGTTGTAAACAGTCCCTCCCAAGCTTTCCTGTAGCCCCTTCAGGTACTGGAAGGTAACCATAAGGTCCCTCTCAGAGACTTCACTTCTCCAGGCTGAACAACCCCAGCTTCCTCAGCTTGTCTTCTTAGAGGTGCTCCAGCCTTCAAATCATGTTTGTGGCCCTTCTGTGGACTCGCTCCAATAGGTCCATCCAGGACTGGACACAGTACTCCAGGTGAGGTTTCACCAGAACAGAGTAGAGGGGCAGAGTCACCTCCCTCAACCTGCCAGCCACTCTTCTGTTGATGCCGCCCAGGATGCAACTGGCCCTCTGGGCTGCAAGTGCACATGGCTTATGTTCAGCTTTTCTTTCACTAGTACCCTCAAGTTCTTTTCTGCAGGGCTGCTCTCTATCACATCATCCCTCAGCCTGTATTGATAACGAGATTTGTCCCTACGCAGGTGCAGGACCTTACACTTGGCCATACTGAACCTGATGATTTTCACATGGGCCCACTTCGCTAGCTTGTCCAGGTGCCTCTGGATGGCATCCTTTCCCTCTTGCATGTTGACAGCAACATCCAGCTTGGTTTCATCAGCAAACTTGCTGGGGGTTTCCTCTATCCCACTATCTATATCATTGATGATATTAAAAAACACTGTTCCCAGTACAGACCCCTGAGGGACACTGCTTGCCACTGTTTTCCATCTGGACATCAAGCCACTGACCGTGACTCTCTGGATGTGACAATCCAGACAATTCCTTATCCACTGAACAGTCCACTCATCAAATCCATATATCTTTCCAACTTAGAGAGAAGGATATTGTAGGAGATCGTGTCAAAGGCCTTGCAGAAGTCCAGACAGATGACATCCACTGCCTTTCCCTTGTCCACTGATATAGTCACTCCATTGTCAAAAGCCACTAGGTTGGTCAGGCAGGACTTGCCCTTAGTAAAGCCATGCTGGCTGTCCTGAATCAGCTCCCTGTCCTCCATGTGCCTTAGCATGTCTTCTAGGAGGATTTATTCTGTGATCTTCCCAGGGACAGAGTTGAGGCTGACAGGTTGGTAGTTCCCAGGGTCCTCCTTTCTACCTAACTAAAATGAGTTTAATATTTCCCTTTTTCCAGTTATAAGGAACTTCACCTGAGTGCCATGACTTTTCAAATATCATGGAGAATGGCTTGGCAATTGCATCAGCCAATTCCCTCAAAACTCTGGGATGCACCTCATCAGGTCCCATGGATTTGCGTATGTTCAGGTTCCTCAAATGGTCATGAACCTTGTCTTCACTTACAGTGTAAGGGACTTCCTCCCCCGGTCACTGTCTTGAGGTCCTTCACCTCGGGAGGTGTGAGGAGAGAGGTTGCCAGTGAAGACTGAGGCAAAAAAGTAATTAAGAACCTCAGCCTTCTCCTCATCCGTTGTTACTAATTTGCCATCCTTGCTCTTTATGTGGGGACACTTTTTTTAACCTTACTTCTCCGATTGATAAACACCTGCAGAAGTCCTTTTTGTTACTCTTGGCATCCCTTGCCAAGTTCAGCTCCAGCCATGCCTTGGCCTTCCTGACCCAATACCTACCTGACCAGGCAGTGTCCCTGTGCTCTTCCCAGGATACCAATCCCTGCTTGAACTGCTTGTGCAGGTCCATCTTGCCTTTTAGTTTGACCAGCAGGTCTTGACTCAGCCATGCTGGTCTCTTCCCTTCCTTACTTGATTTCTTGCACCTGGACATCAAGAGCTCTTGTGCTCTACAGTAAACATCCCTAAAGATCTGCAAGCTCTGTTTGGCTCCTTTGTTCCTGAGGACTGTTTCTCAGGGGGTCCTACTGACTAACACCTTGAAGTCCTGGAAGTTTGCTTTTTTAGGTACTGACTACACTCCTCATCTGATTCATATCCCTTAGGACTTTGAACTCCACCAGTGCATGGTCACTGCAGCTGGGACATGGGAGAGAATTATCTTATTAATACACCAAGCAAAAGCTCAAACCTTCATTAAAGTGAAAAGAAGTACTTTAGATTTTCTGGCTGACCATTTTAAGCATCTATCATATTTACTTTCTCCCTGCTGGCAAAGCTTTCAAGGTTGTCTGCTTGGGATTGAAGGCTTTGCTCTATCAGTTCTTACAACCTACATGAAGGACAGCAATAAAGTTTATTTCTGTGCCTGAATTCTACTTGCTGTTGATAAAACCTCATCTGTGTTTTCTTTTTCTTAGTTAGCAAAGGGGAAAATTGTCGTCACTCTTCTGGCAAACTGTCCATAAAATATCATTTCAAGTTCTCTTGCTACAAAACTGATCTTTTCCTTTTTTGTGTGCATGCTTCTTTCTTTTCTTTTCTCTCTTTTCATCCATCAGAGGTCGATTCTTCAGAACACTAAATATGACCTCTTGGAGGTCAGAAAAGAAAGACCAGAAGAGAAAGTAGCATTATGCTATTGTGCAGTCATTGTTTATACACACCTTGAATGCTGCATGTGTTTTTAGTTCCTGTTCCTCATGATTAATAGGAAAAATACAGTGCACTGCAACAGGGAGGATTCCAAGTATGGATTGGCTTTCCTACATGGAGGTGCTAGCAAGCTAGGGGAGAAAAAATACCTGAGAGAATATTGGTGTCTTTTTATAAAGATAACATTATAGAGCCATAAGAAGCATCAAGAAGTTGCTAAGTTGTATTGAATTGAAATACATCAATGACTTTTTGTGATAAGACAGTTTCTGTAGCTCCGGTAGTCCCTAATACATTAGTCACTGGAAGCTGTGACTGTGTTAGAGTAGTGATTACTATGCCTCTGTGTCTCCGCTTTTCTTGACTGCTGTTGAAAGCACAGTGCTGGGCTAGCTGGACTCAATCTCATCTGGCAAAATGACCCTCATGTTCCCAAATGTGTTTTTTTTTAAATGAAACAGAAGTTTGTCATTGGTATTAAAGTTGATGATCTAGATGCAGCCGTAGCTCAGAAAGCCAGTAAATTACTAGCTGCTGGCAGTAAATAGTTACAAGTCCCTCAATATCATACCCTTCTTCTCTAAGTATGAATTACTGGTCATTGTCAAAGGCAGAATGTGAGACAATACAGAACTCATAAGTAACATTCAGTATAGTAGCTGTTATCTTATGCATCATTTTCATTTTTTGGTAGCTTCTTTTCTTCATCATTTTATCACTAGTTTATATTCTGTATTCAGAGCAAATGAGAAATTACTAGTGAAATTAATAATACTAATCTCTCATCAGCTGGGTTGTATGCAGTAATTTAAACTTTGTAATCAGATTCTATCCAAATAGAGTATTACCACATAGATGGTAGCAGATAACACAAGCCAGTATGTCAAGAAATTATCAAAAAGATTCATTCTTAGTTGCCTGATAAAACCAGACCAATTAGGATAAATAATTAATTAATTTAGCTATTTCATATGTACTAAGACTTGTGAATAATATTTTTTTTACTTAGTACTAAGAGTTTTCTGGCAAGAAATTTTGGTCTGTAGGTCTCAAAAAGAAAATAATTGTTAAACTTCAGTATCCAGAAAAAATAACAGTAACTCAGCACTGCTTAGTTGATAGTGTCTTTAAATTTATACTCAGATTGAAAATACTATTAGACTTAATATATAAATACTTCTACTTGCTTTTCACATTATTCCACTTTTTTTTTTTTCTGCTTCTAAGAAATAATATTGCTGTGATGCTCATTTCTTAAACACTTTTCTTGAAAATATTTAGAGGTGCTTATGACTCAAAATCAGTTTCATTTAGAAAACATTTATATATATTAAGAACATGTGTAGGATTTTTCCTGAATACAATGCCTTACTGAATCAATGCTGCTGTGCTTATCTCCAGAACTTTGCAAGGAAAACCAAGCAAATTGCCATCTCTCTGTAGCTAAATATTGCTTTTCTGATCAACAGGTCACGTGCTTACAGCCATATATACTTGTAAAGAATTCATATTATGAGTGCTTATTGGGTTTTTTTGTTTGCTTGTTTTTAATGAAATGGCTGTACACAGGTGTGAATACAGGGAAATACAGAATCAGAGAGAGTGAAATTTGTTTGAGATGTCTGGTTCTCACTAACAATGCCAGTGAGCATTGCAATAGGTCTAACGTATGTTGAGGTGAATTGCCAAGTTTCCATCTGTTCCTCTTGTAATAATAGATATTATGAAAGACACTTTTGCATTAAAAAGTGCAACCAGCTTCAATGAGTCAGACCAGATCCTACTTCTCAGTTTGGTGTGATTAGGAGAAACAAGTTGCTTAAAGAAAGCTTGACTACCTCTTCTTCAATCAAGGAAGAAAGAAAAAAAAAAGTAAAAAACCAAAAGGGAGTACCAAACTACTGTAATTAAATTAGAGTTCTTCTGATTCATTTCTATCTTTGAAGAGCTGGAAGCCTGGAATAATCTGTGGTAGCCATTATCTTACTTCTTAAGCATTAAATCAGTGGGATCTTATAACCAGCCTAGTACATGGGCATAGAGCCTTTGTCCTTTCCATGCATAGCTCTTTAATGCAGAAGTAGAGTTGTCTGTCTATTTGTATAAACACAAGTTCACAGAATCTGGTTTCTGAGCCATCTGTGGCCTTCTGATGTCTCCTCCTTTACTGTGTCTGCAGAAAATACTGTGTAAGTATGTATTAGTTTTAGCTGTATGATTGTTTCAAAAAGGTGGGCTATTTTATAATTGCTTCACTTCTCTGCAGCAAGTATTATTTCATAAGTTCAGTCTTGATGAAGTCTAGTAAACGCTTAGCTACAATATTTACAATATTATTCTCCATGTTAAGAATTATTCTCCATGTTGTAAGAAGGGTAATTTATTTTTCCATGTACTTGTTTTGAAGAGCTAATAGTGTTAAATTCACCCACCCAGTACATGTCACTGATGAGCAGTTTCTTACATTAAAAACACTCTATATTGAGGACATTTTGAATTTTTATCTATTAAAATGCATTAAACATCTATCAGAACATTTTAAGCACTCAGTAACTTATTACTGGAACCACATAACTGCTTCCTTATCATCTCTTCTGGACAATGACTGTAACGAATTATATTCAAGTAGTTGTTGAAATTTCCATCCAAGCTCATTTCATTTTTGGACAACATGTCAAGAGGTTAACTTACACTCCCTTCCAGCTCATTTCTAGAAATTCAAAGCAGATAATCCTCTGTTGAGCTGAGACATCAAGAAAAAGTTGACTTTCTGAAATGCAGTCCCCTTTAGGAAATGTGCAAAGAATTCTTCAGCAGTGAATTGTGTAGAAAGCAACATGAAGACCAAGATATGGAATGAGAGAAAGCTATTAAAGAAAAGGGGGAGCTGTAGTTAATTTAGCATATGCTCTTTTTTTTTGGTATTATTTCTCATTCACTCTATATTCTGTGAGATATTGCTCCAAGGAGTGAAGTGCATGTTTGTAGAAATAACATTTCATTAGTTATAAATTCCTCTTTGCACATTAAGTCTTGTCTGGACTGTCTGGAAAAGAAAGACCAAATAGGTAAGTCAACAATTCCATCTTTCACTCACATGCAATGAACTGTTTATGTGTGACGTGTGGAAATCAGATCAGAAAAGAAAAATAACAAGCATAGATAGTATGCTTGCTACCATTTAGGAATTCAGGTTTTACAAAAAATTAAGCACTATAGTTTTTTTTAATATAGGCAAAAAGAAGCTGTTGTATTCATGTTGTGGTTACTGCCATCCTTGGAATTGTCCATGCAGATTTTGATACATAAAATTTCAGCAGCTTGAAAGCAAGTATGCCCTTTTGTAGGAGGGAACAATGTAGATGCACATCACTGGCTTTCAGGGGAAGTATTTTTGATCTCCAGATAATGTTTTGCAGGTGACAGAAGACACTTAGGAAGTCAGATGGCAAGCTGATCAGTTAGGAATAAGAGCACCACTAGCTAGAAGAGACTCTAATGTGGATTCTTGATTTCCTAAAATTACAGAAACCAAGATACAGAGCACACCTTAAGAAAGAGCAAGTAGGAACAGTAACAACATTGTCATTCACTGGCACTGAACACAATCCTTAAGAGATAATAAATAGCAAAGGAGCATTTGAGAGATTCCCTCAGAGTTGAAATAAATTCCAGAGACTCAGTTTTGCAAGTCATTCTGTTTTATTTTTATATGGGCATGCAAGAGACATAGCAAGCAAAAGTCTGGAAATAACAGATAGCAAAAGGTGCTTGATTGTATATATTGTTAACATGCAAATGCTTGAGCAGACACAATTTTAAAATAGAATTCTTAGACAGTTGCAAGTGAAGAATAAAAAAATAAACCTCAAACTCACTATTGCAGATGTCACAGTTAATTTGTTTCATCAGCCACCATAGCTGTATGTCTGGGAAAGTAGTAGTTTTAGAAGCTGCTGAAATGTAGCATTGAAAAGTTTGATGCAAGAATGCAGTAAAAGGCTTTGTTTGCTGAAAAGAAGAAAATATTGGTCTTTTCAGTAAGAAATCACATGAGAAAACAGGAAAAGTTGCTGAAAATTTACCTTTACTAAATTTCTGAACTAAACTTACACAGACTGTGTCAGACACACATGGTATCTAAGACAGCTGAGTCCTTTTGGTCCCAAAAAAGTCTGAATTGAAGTAAGTATATAGTAATTTTTTTAAAATCCTATTTCACCCTCAGGAATCCTGAAAAAAAATGTTGGGAAAAAATGCTATTTTTGTAGGGGAGATTTTACATGTTCCCTGATAATTAATATTCAGATTGATTTCTTGCTGATAAGAAATATCAGACCTAACTCAAAATTGAAATAAAAGCTTAGAGAGTATTTACAATATTGTCTGCAATTTCAGTCTGAAAAATTCAATGTCTTTTTCCTTTAAAATATTTTTTTCTTTATAAGAAAGATTCAAACAATTGTTAATGTGTATTGTTTACCATTATTTTATAGTAATGGAACATTGAAATCTTAAGATGCATATTCACTTTGCATGCTACTTCTGCTGTTAATATGCTAAGTGCTCTGCCCTAAATGGCCTGTATCATAGAGGACATGAGGAATCTTACGTTTTGGATTAATCTGGTACAGCTGAACTGATGGCTCTTCAGAAGTTGAAAGGCCCAATAGTTGCCAGAAACTATTTAATTGTAGTGCTGACATTTCACAAGGATAAACTTGCAGCAAGAATTACATAACATAGTGATTAAAAAATGCACAAAAGTATGGTTTTGCAGTTGTTTTCTGAAATAGCTTAGGAATATAAAGGAAAATAATTGTAAGCATTATGTGTCATCTATTGTGTAAGTCAGAAAAAAAACAGAGACTGATCTCCTACCCATGAAAGTGAGCAGACAATGTTTATAGAACGAGAGTAACCCTTTGTATTAATCTATTTGTATTTTCTGAAAATAAGATGAAATGTTTATATTATTGCTCTTTGCTTGACTCCTATCCACATGGAAGCACCCAAGAATAAGCAGTGTGAAGAAATTGTGCTTTTCTATCCAAGTTGGGTATAAAAATATTTTAAAACATTTAAATAATAATCAACAATCACAAATCTTCAAACATAATTCTCTATACTCTTATCCAGGCAAACAGCTATAATACAGTATTTTGGATTTATTATTTTTTTTAACAAAGTGTATAAGTGTGATATTTAGTTGTTACGTATTTTATAACAGCTGTACCTTGGGATGAAGACACCTGTGAATTAAGAGGAACTTAGTCTTAAAATAAAGTCACAGTCCAATTTTTTTTCCTTTCTGTGTGAACTGATTAACAATTTGCTTATTCTTAAGCACAATGTGCAAGACATAAGAGTAAAATGAAATATTTAAGTGTGTTTTTCTGTTATGTTCACTTCTGCCTAAACATAAAGGTAGTGCTTTTTTATAAAAAAGGTAAATTATGAAGAGGCATACTTAATTGTTCTTACATATATTTTTAAACATACTTCAGAATTTTCATGACCTTGGTTTGATATAAATGGGCACAGTCAATATCAAAGTCAGAAGGGATAATGTGTGATGCCAACTGTTTCTGCTTCCTTCTAGCTGTCAATTATAATCTGATTGACGTAAAACAAATATTCTAATTCTTTCAGGAAATAAAAAAGATTAAGTGCGTACCAACATTTTCATCAAAAAGCACTGTAAGACTGGTTATTTTTTCTTCAGTGGAGA
Source organism: Chaetura pelagica (assembly GCF_000747805.2). NCBI lineage: Eukaryota > Metazoa > Chordata > Aves > Apodiformes > Apodidae > Chaetura > Chaetura pelagica. The sequence continues at coordinate 740,526 of NW_009954544.1, forward strand.
GAAAGAGGGCAGACTGGGGCTTCGTGTTATCCTTGGTACTATTTTACACAGAAGTTGCTAAGTCAATTCTTACTAAGGGAATAAAGCAAACACTACTAACTCCAGATGAAATTGCCATTCTTTTCTCTAGCAGTTTTGCAAAGGTTTTGTTAAATAGGAGTTAAAAGGAATTTTTCATTGAAACAAATATTCAGTATAAAAAAGCTGTCTGTAATACAAGCATTTTGCATGGGACAATTTCAGTATTGTAAATGAAATAAAATTTCCCATTTTATTCTTCCTTGTGTGAAATACTAGTTTATAGTGGAATATCCTTTTAAAAAAATTAAAAAGGCAAAAAAGCCCCAAACAAACTATAAAAACCATCCCAAACGAAAAAAAACAACCAAACAAAAAAACCCAATTTCAGTTATCAAGCCCAAATGGTTTTGGTTTCCCGCCTCCCTGTATTATTCAGTGTCAGTTTGTGACTAGGTGTGTTGTTCTAGAGACTCTGTGCAGGTTCTTCAAGTCCTTCTTCTCCTTGGTGGCCAGCCTTTACAGCTGGCTTCCCGTTCTATCATCTTTCTGTGATCTTTTTTCAGGCTTAGCTCCAGGAGTGTTCTGGGAACTGGGAAGCTGACTGAGAAAATGGGATAGCAGGCTCACAAAATAGTTGCTTTCCTAATGTAGCACAGTAGTTTAGGTAGAATGAAATTGAAGATGTTGATTTGGAAGTGTTTGTCTTAAGTGCTTAAATGTACTCAATTTCTTTTTTATTTTTCCTTCTCATTATAAAAGCCATGTCAAACTAAGGAAAAAAAAAAATTAAGATTTACTGAAAGATACACAGGTATTTTGTGGAAGTGAATCTGCTGAAGTCCTGGTTTTTGGGCACACTTAAAAAAATGTAGTGTGATTCAAGGCAGGAAATGATGATATGACCTTGCAGTGTGTTTATAATGCTGCAAGATCTTTGTGAGTGTGCCTTTTTTTTTTTTTTTCCCCTGCAGTAAATGCAAAATAAGTAACCTTGCAATGAATCTTCCTTTAAATTAGTATGGACCTGTTGTGTATTGAAAGTTCATGCTCATCTTAACTACAGCAAAGTCAGTTGTCAAGTTCAGTGTAATTTGTGGAAATCTGCCTGCAAATGTTCAGCAGTGAGCTGAAAAAGCATCAACTGTATGTTTCAAGCTCATTCACTTTGCTGGGCTTTAGTTCAGGGCCTTCATAAACTCTTTAGTACCTTTAACATGTTTTCTGATAGTCGTGATCCTTAGAGAATGGAACAAAAGAGAAACTGCATTCATTAAAAACACAGGGATCTCGCTGACTTCTGGTTTTAGCTTTTAAACCATACTTTCATTATTTGCAAGAAGGAGGAAATTTAACATGCCCTTAAGGCTATTTGTGTTTCACTTGCTTAAATATATGAATTACAAAACTAAATTAAAATTAAACAGATTCCTGAAAATAAATGTTTTAGGTAATGTATTGTCTCTTGCTGGGTTAAACATTTTGTAATACATTAACAAAACCATTTTCATCCTCTCATGTATTCTGAGCTCATGCATAGTTGCAATTGCAATTTCAAAACAATTTTTTTCAAGAAATATGGTTCAACTCAGTTATTAACCAGCAAAGCACACTTCCCAATTTAGAGAGTATCTATATGTCTTCTACATTTACTTTGATGTGGCAGGAAAGACTAGAAGCCAAGACTCAGAACTCAAAAGGTTGCTACTTTCTTTCTCCACCTTGGTGAAATTCACTTGTGGTCCTCATTGTGTTTTTAGAGAATAAGCTTTCACAACACAGTGGTTTATCATCAGTGTCTTTCCTGACAGACACCAGGAATCCTGAGATTTAAGTTAGTTCTATGTATCTGTCTTTGTTCTGCCCTCCCACCTTGATCCAGTGGCTCCATTTAGATAGTGAAGTATCACCAACAGTTAATATCTCACAATTTTAAAGAAATTAATGGATGAATACGTGCACTGTCACACCCCAAATTAAATAGCTTGCTTAAAGCAAAAGTAGTTCCTTTCCTGCAGGGAGAGGGGAAGCAAGTTCACAGAAAGGAGGGAAAAGAAAGAGGCAAATGATAATAGAAAACTTTGTATCCTCAGACTTGAATATGCTTCTTGATTCTTGGATTGGTTGTTTCTCATATCCTTCTGTGGATTTTTCTTCCCCAGTGCATTCACTATGTATGCTGGTTTCCTTACTAGTGAACTAGATCAATATTCAGTCCAGTTTGGTCAAGTAGAGAAAGCCAATAGAATTTTCAACAGTATGTTATTTAGCTTTCTCCATTTCTGTATGAGTGCATGTGCCAAAACAGATTTAATATTTTAGTTCTATTACTCAAAATAATACAAGCAAACCTATTCCACAGCTGAAATGAAGGCTAATGAATTATATTAGCAAATCTAATCTCCTTCATCTTAATTTCTGAAATGTCAGGTTTTGCTTTAAAAAGTAATAAAAATACCCTAAACTGCCAATACTTCACCCAGATTGCCAAAAGTAATTTTGCCTATAATAAAGCTATTGTGGGCTGGAACACTTTGATGAAGCAGTGCAGATTGATGTGTTTTGCTTGATTCAATTCAGTGAACATGCTGTTCTTGTGGAATTTTCTGTATAAGTCTGTTGGGAATAAAACACAGTTGACAGTTTCTTTGACCTGGAATAAGACTTTCTCAAGTTAATTTATCAATTAGCCTTAAGTGATAAGCTGATACAGATTGCTGATCTTTAAAAGGCACTAAGTTTTTATTAGTAAGAAACATGCATAGTTAGGGAATTTCAGGATGATGCAGTCATCTAAAATACAATAAATTTGCTATAACAATTGACTTCTTAAATTCAGGTTTGCAAATGAGTGATTTGAAAGACCAGAATTGTTTCTGCAGCCAACCACCATAGAAAGGATAATGAAGATTAAGATGCTTTCATTATTTGTCTTGTGTTTGTGCATCTAGTTCTGAAGGAATCTTTTCTAAGCATGTTGTGCTGCGGATTGATGCATAATATATGCCTCACAAGATTTGCACTGGCTGCTTGCTGGAATAGAACCCTAGATTATAGGCATGCTAGATTTACAATGGAAAGCAGGATAAATGAGATGACACAGAATGTCTGGTTCTGCGTCAGATCTTTACAATACCGAGGTGTCTCTCAGAGCTACTCAACTGTCTTTAAAATTCAGCTTGCTTTGTGTATATTATGTTAGCTGTAAGACTCCATCTGAAATCCTGGCATCCTTGACCTCAAAGCAGTATTCTCTCTTAACTGGAGTGATCTTAGGGTTTTGTCCAGTTATTCTCTCAAATTTCAAATGGGAAATGCCACCTGATACTGATTGCTGTAGTGTGATAGTTATCATTAGCAACCTAGGCTGAAATCACTGATGTTTCCTGTTCTGACCAATAAATAGATAATGGTGGTTTGCCTGTAACTAACTCAGGATCCAAAGTTTAGTGTAGCATTCATTAAACCATCGGTCTCCCTTGCTAGTCTCTATTTACTGTGTCTTTCTTTCTATATTTCATTTTTATATCTACATTTGATCAGAAAACTGAAAGCTCTGAGCAAGTCTGGGTGGCATTTTTGTGTGTGCATTTGCGGGTGACATTGTAAGAGCCAGTAATATTTCCTGTATTTGGTTCAGACAGCTCATTTTGTATGTGTTTTGGTACAATGCCAAAAAGCTAGTATCTTTTTTTCACAGTGAAAAGTTTGGTTTTATGATGTTCTGCTCAAATAAGTGTTTAAAAGATCTCCCAATTTAAGTACAACACGATAGATACCTTTAAGAGAAAAAGTAAGTATGAATGTTACCATCAATTAACAGAGTAATTTGAATTCAGCAAATTTTCAGTGCTTGAATTAGACTGAATAGGCTCATCACAAGACAGTAAAAAGAATAGAAATGTCCAGAGAATATTTCAAATATTCAGCACACTAAAAATTATTTTTTGGGGGGGCAGATGGGGTTCATACATTTTTCCTTTAACTTAAAAATGACGAAAGGCAGTTAAGTTCTAGCTGAGATGCTGAAAACAAAGTAAGCTCAGCCTTGGGTGCTTAAGTAAAGGTATAACTTAGCATGTTTAGGGCTTTAAATTTACATGTTTACGTGTCTAAGTTCATAATGAATGGCATCAACATTTGTACCTCTGTCACCTCTGTATCTCTGTACCTCTGCTGCACAGACTATATTTTCCCATGTAAAAATATATTTGTACAAGCAATTATCTGCTTTTAAGTGGATGTGCAGGTTTTGCTGGCATTCTGAACTAGGAACAAGTTGTGGGAGCCATGAAAGTGCCTATTCTTTTTCATTTGGTGCTATCCATTCATACTAGGGCTGCATAAAATCTCATAGTTATTTAAGTCTTTAAAAGAGTAGAACAGCTGAATATAGATGTTGATAATAAGTTAGAGGAGGTACTATGTGTAGTTTTGCAGGTTACAGCCTGTCTCTGAAAGAAAAGGTTTATGATCAAGGTATTAGTGTCTGAGAGAATCAGTAGCTCAGAAAGTGAGTGCTGGTTACATTAAGCAAATTAACTGTTTCCTGTCTAGAAAGAGACAAATATGTTCCTGGGGAAGGACAGCTCACCAGCTTATGATCTCGTAGTAATTACAGAGACATGGTGGGACAGCTTACATATCTGGAATGTGGTCATGGATGACTATGTCCTTTTGAGGAAAGACAGGTCAAAAAGTCAAGGTGGTGGAGTTGCTCTTTACATGAGGGAGCAACTAGAATGTATTGACTTCTGTCCAGGGGTGGATGAGGAGTGAGTTGAGAGTTTGTGGAAGAGAATTAAGGGGCAGGCTGGCATGGGTGATACTGTTATGTCTATTACAGGGCACCTGATCAGGATGAGGAAGTTGATGAGACCTACAGGCAGCTGAAAGCAGCCTTGCAATTACAGGCCCTGGTTCTCATGAGGGATTTTAACTACCCAGACATTTGTTGAAAGGCCCACTCAGCCAGTCATTCACAGTCCATGAGGTTCCTCCAGTGCATTGATGAGAACTTCTTGATGCAAATGGTAGATGAACCAACTAGGAGAGAAGTGTTGCTGGATCTTATACTCACTAACAAGGAGGGCCTGGATGAAGCGGTGAAGGTTGAGGGAAGCCTTGGCTGCAGTGACCATGAGCTGTTGGAGCTCAGGATCTTGTATGGTAGGAACAGAATACCAAGCAGAATCACAACTCTGGACTTTGGCAGGGCCAACTTTGACCTTTTAAAGCAATTGCTAGGGGAAATCCCATGGGACAGGGTACTAGATGGTAAAGAGGACCAAGATAGTTCGTTAATATTCAAGGACCACTTCTTCCAAGCTCAAGATCAGAGCCTCCCAACAGATAGGAAATCAAGAAAGGGAGCCCAGAGACCCACCTGGTTAAAGATTGGCAAATTTAAGTGGAAAAAGAGATCATGGAAGGAGGGGCTGGCTACTTAGTCGGATTATAAGGCTGTTGTCAGAGGATCTAGGAGGATAACCAGGAAAGCTAAGGCCTTCTTGGAATTAAGCCTTGCAAGAAAGGCCAAGGACAACAGAAAGGGCTTCTTCAAATACATTGCAGACAAAATTAACACTAGAAGCAGTAAGGCCCACTGCTGAATGAGGTGGGTGCCCTGATGACAGAGGATACAAACAAGGCAGAGCTACAGGCCCAGACCCCTGAGGCCCCAGAGGAAATAAAGAAAAAGGGGGAGTTTGCCCTGGTTGATGAGGATTGGGGATCAGTTAAGCAATCTGGACATCCATAAATCCATAGGTCCTGATGGAATGCAGCCGCAGATGCTGAAGGAGCTGGCAGAAGTCATTGCTAGGGCACTCTCCATCATCTTTGGTAAGTTATGGGGAACAGGAGAGGTCCCTGAGGACTGGAGGAAGGCAAATGTCACTACAGTCTTCAAAAAGAGCAAGAAGGAGGACTCGAGTAACTATAGACTGCTCAGCCTCACGTCCATCCCTGGAAATGTGATGGAACAATTTATCTGTGGCACTGTCGCTAGGCATATCAAGGATAAGAGGATCATTAGGAGCAGTTAACATGGTTTTACCAAGGGGAAGTCATGTTTAACCAACCTGATAGCCTTTTATGAGGACATAACCAGGTGGACAGATGATGGTAGTGCAGTAGATATGGTTTATCTTGATTGCAGTAAAGCATTTGACACCATCTCCCAAAGCATCCTCATAGCTAAAATGAGGAAGTGTGGTCTGGAGTGAGGTGGATTGGGAACTGGTTGAAGGGAAGAAGTCAGAGAGTTGTGCTCAATGGGACAGACCCCAGATGGAGACCTATATCTAGTGGAGTCCTTCAGATGTTGGTACTGGGACAAGTACTATTCAATATATTCATCAGTGACCTGGATGAGGGAACAGAGTGCACTGCCAGCAAGTTTGATGATGACACTAACCTGGGAGGAGTGGCTGACACACCAGAAAGCTGTACTGCCATTCAGTGAGACCTAGACAGGCTGGAGAGTTGGGCAGGGAGAAACTTGATGAAATTCAGCAAGGGCAAGTGTAGAGTCTTGCATCTGGGAAAGAACAACCCCATGTACCAGTACAGGTTGGGGGCTGACTTGTTGGAGAGTAGTGTAGGGGGGTCCTGGTGGACAGGAGGATGACCATGAGCCAGCAATGTGCCCTGGTAGCCAAGAAGGCCAATGGCATCCTGGGGTGTATTAGAAGAGATGTGGTTAGTAGCTCAAGAGAGGTTCTCCTCCCCCTCTATTCTGCCTTGGTGAGGCTGCATCTGGAATATTGTGTCCAATTCTGGGCCCCTCAGTTCCAGAAGGACAGGGAACTGCTTGAAAGAGTCCAGCGCAGAGCTACAAAGATGATTAAGGGAGTGGAACATCTCCCTGATGAGGAAAGGCTGAGGGGAGGGAGCTGGGTCTCTTCAGCTTGGAGAGGAGGAGACTGAGGGGCAACTTCATCAATGTTTATAAATATATAAAGGACAACAGTCCAGAGGACAGAGCCAGGCTCTTCTCAGTGATGTCCAGTGATAGAACAAGGGGCAAAGTGGAACACAGGAGGTTCTATGTCAATTTAAAGAAAAACCTTTTCACTGTGAGGGTAGCAGAGCACTGAAACAGGCTGCCCAGGGAGGTTGTGGAGTCTCCATCGCTGGAGACATTCAAAACCTATCTGGACACATGTGACCTATTCTAGGTGACTCTGCTCTGGCAGCGGAGTTGAATTAGATGATCTTTTGAGGTCCCTTCCATTCCCTAACATTCTGTGATTCTGTGACAGCATGAGGAAAATGAGTGAAGAGACATAATATTGGAAGGGTAGTGTACAAAACAGAAGAAAATACCTTAAAAAAACCCCACCACTCTTCCTTTTCTTCTCATGGGGTATATTTAATATTTTTAAAGAAAAGAAGGTAAAAAAAAGCCCAACCCCCAAAGAACCGGCAATATCATGATTTTTATTTGCATACAATAGCACCTTCTGCTGCTGTGATTTAGATGAAGTTGAATCAGATCACTATAAAGTCTGAGGTAGACTGGAGAGCCAGTGATTTAGTGCATTTAGATTAGTAGTAGATTCACTATAAATTAGAGCACTATAAAGAAGAGCAAAAGAATCTGAACTGTGATTATCTCAATCATATGATGTTCAAATAAATTTCAGGTCAATGTATATGAAAGTCAGCAAGGAAAGTACCATTTTACAAGGTATGTTAAGAGTTTCCTTCTGAGGTATTTGTACCTCTTGTGTGGTATCATGTTTTTGTGCTTAAGCATTTAGGGTTTTTTTCCTAAATACTCTACTCCCAAGCACATTTACTACTTTTATATGCAAAAGCATGTTTTTGGCCAGAAAGCAGCCCAAGAGCTACCTTCTATTCAGGAACGGTGAGCATCTGTCCTTCCCCACCCACCTCTCCAGCTGCCATGGAAAATCTACGCTACTTTACAGAGATGAGACATGATGTGACAGGCACATGCATGATACCTGGACGCTGGGTCTTCCTATTTTGTAATTCTTTGCACTCTCTATGACAAAGCAAAAACACCTCTTCTCTGTTTGAGTTTGACTTCAGGAAGGAAAAGCATCTTTTCCATGCAAGATAGCTAGTTTCTGCAAGGCCAGGACTGGTTTTAGTTCATTCCTTCCATGGCATGTTATAGCCAAGTTTGTTCCTTTCGTAGCTGTTTCACCATATCTCCCTTTAATCCAGTTTTTGATTGCATACATTGCAAACAAAGGTAGCTCGTAGGTGGTTCTGACCTGACTTTTTTACTTGGAGTACTCTTGCAAAGGAAGTAGACTATACATTTAATTTTGCATCAGGGAGAGTTTCAAGTCTCTAACCATTAAAAGATAATAGACATATTTCCCTGTATGAATGTGAGCAGGCAAGTTGGATTTGACATTTAAATACACTGAAGCACCCTTGCGTGAATGGAACACAACAGAAGGTTGTTAATGCAACAGCAAATTAATGTTTATGTCTTCTAGATATCTATTGCGAGATAAAGGAGACTGAGTAGTTCAGCTACTTAAAATATCACCATAAAAAAAGAGTTGAAGTAACTAAGATTTTTTACTCATGTTTTTTAAGCATCTTTTGTAAATCCATCCCTTGTCTCCCAAATCTAGTTAGAAATTGCTTCCATTAAAGCCTCCAATAAAATATAGAAATCTCTTAAAGAGCAATTCACTGCATCTATATCACCGCATCCAAAAAGAACATTATTCACTTAAGCTTTATGCAAAACCGGTCTTTCTCTTGTCAGAGAAAGTATACACATAAGGAACAGAACAATTCAGGTAGCTGACAGCAGTGAGTACATATACATCTCTTTCTGCTGGATTTGCACACCTTTCCTAACCTAGTGTCAACACAGAGGCATAAAGAAGGCAACATGATGTTAGCAGAATCCCAGTGCCTTTGCTGTAGCTAGTATTTTTATTCCTGGAGATCCCTTGGCATGTTCAAAGTAACAAAAAATGCAGGGCATTCAACCAGCAGCAATTAAAAAACTGCTGATTTAAAAAAAAAAAAAAAAAAAGGATAATGGAAGAAGTCTAAGATGAGAACTGTTACAATATGCTGAACAACTGCTACACTGCAGTCAGAGAGGCTTTGATTTTAGGCAGTGTCATACAGTACTCAGTTACTAATGGGCCTCTTCCATCACAGTTAGCCTGCACTAGGTGGAAAAGAAAAGCCTGTCTCCATGTAACCCTAATGTTTTAATGTAAAATGTTACTTTATTATACAACTCATTAGTAGCAGCCTGTATTATACCACAGGAACTGAAAAACAGGCCAGAGAGGTTGCTATCATGCAAAAGGGTAATTAGTTAATTCTAGGTTGGCCTTACCTTTCAGACAGTCAACACATAGGTCCAATTACTGAGGTTTGAGCACAGAAGTTTTGATTGATTGGGTCAGTCCTTGGTCAATCACTTACTCATATCAGTGGTAGTTCATAGTCAGGATTTTTCTCTCTTTCTTTCTCTTCTTGATCAACACTGCAAGGGGCAATTTCCATAATAATTTTTTTCTGAGAGATTTTTCCCTAGGTATCAAAGATACTCTGTTTCCTAGATTTGTGAATACTTTGGTTCTTGCAAATACATTGTGCTGTATGTAGGATTATATTTGCTTCAAAACTGTTTATTGTACTGCTTGCAAAAATAGCAGAGTACTCAAAAAAGGCATCCATTAAACAAAAAAGGAGCGATTTAAAATTCTGCTACCACCAGAATGTACAGGATCTGAATATTAACAATTCATCTGGAGGATAAGGTAATATATGATCTTTTGGGAAGGCTTAATAAACATAAGCTGAGAAGCTAACATAGATTAAGAAAAATGTAACAAACATGCACACAGCACCTTTCCCCAAAACTGTGTCAATGAGGAACAAAATCTGGAGTTGTAAACACAGGCTGAAGTTCCTCTGGCTGCAGTAATCCCATTTCTTAAAGACTTGTTCATTACTAGAAAATGCATAACTAAATCCATGTTGACTGTGCCTATTTATGACAACCAGATTAATTAAATGTGCATATACAATACATTTATATAGTTAAATAAATAATAGAAGTGTTTTAACGTAGTAGCTCTTTATTTTGAGGTTTTCTTATACTTTGTAATTTTCTTGCTTGATGTGACTTTTAACATTTGCCCAACCAGTCTCTCTGTCTCTCTTTCTCTGTGAGGTTCACAAGTAAACTGATTTAAAGATTGCATAATGACTGTTTGGCATATCCTACAGGCAAAGGTCCAGAAACCCTTTTTGCTGGCTATAACCTCAATGATAATGAGTGGCACACAGTGCGTGTGGTTCGGCGAGGAAAAAGTTTAAAGTTAATGGTGGATGACCAGCAGGCCATGACAGGTAGTGTGGCATTGTGACTTCATGTGAGAGGGGGGAAACACAAAGCAAAAAGTGACACAAGTAAAATCCATTTATCTAAATCAACAGATCCCTTTTTTTCTTTTTCGGGTTAAGATAAAAAAATCCATGTTACGCATCTTGAAATGCTGCTACTACAAGTAGTAGCACTTGGTATTAATGTTCCTCCAACATTGCTGTTGAAATTGATGAAAACCTCCATGTTGACATAAATTAATGTTTTTATAAAGTAACTGGTGAGAAGGAATTTGATGAGAAAGCAAGTAAAATGCTTTTGGTGACACACTGAATTTAAACTAAGGTTAAACTCTAAGCCATTGCTGTAAGAAACAATTTCGTAAATGTTGGGAGGATATTCTACTGTATTTTAAATCTTGCAATCAACTGTCCTCAATAATTAAATGTTAAACAACAGATTTTTCTGAAGTACTAAAATAGCAGTTGTGATGGGAGAAAATAAAATAGCATGAATGCTAGCAGATGTTAAAAATACATTCCTGTGTATATGTTACCCGAAATGGCAGAGAAGACTTTGATTTTTTTCTGTTATATATTACATATATGTCGATAATAGCAACAGACCTGGCTTCAGGTCCTGATTGCATGTACAATAAAATATGCCTAATTTTATGTTAGCTGTTTAGTATGTTATTTTGTTTTCAAGTAGTATTAAATAGCTTTTGTCATTAATTTTAAGATTTGTTAAAATGGTAACAATTCAAATTGATTTTCAAAAGGAAAGCACCTTCTTTAATAGTCTTTTTGTTCACCTAAGCAGAACACTTAAGACCATGTTACTGGTAGAAAAATAATTCTTATATTCATTTTGCTGCAAAAACATACTTTCTAGAATCAGGAATTACCAATAGGTATTCCAGAGGTGAAGCAAAAATTCAGTCTGTGTGCGTGATGATGCTTTGAGTCATTCTCCCAAAAAAGCAGATGACCTAAACCAGTTATTTTATTTGTGAAAATAAATATATAGTACTGGAAAAAAATATACTGAAAAATATAATCTTTCTCCTTCAACTGGCAACTCAGGCAATAAGTCTACTTTGGGAACATTTTCTAGTTAGAGGAAGCAGTTTACATCCAATAAAATAAAGTGTCTAAAAACAAATGCAGATTTCCTGTACTCCTCGTGGCAGATTGTTTATTTACAAATACTACAGGGTACAAAACTGCCAAGAAGTACTGTTTTAAGCTTTGGGTTCTGTCCCAGCTGTTCAGCACAGCTTCAGAAATATTCAAAATCTATTTCAAGGAGTAAGATGAAAACAGGAGTTTTCTGTTGTATGTAGTCAAGTGAAGTGAAGTAATAAGAATGTAGGACTGTAAGTTCTTGTAATGTCTCTCCATTGCAGGTAACTAGTTACTGCCAAATATCATGTTCTGAGCAAACAGCTAAGACATTGGAACAGCATTCCTAGAGAGGTGGTTGATGCCTCAAGCCTGTTAGTGTTTAAGAGGCATTTGAACAATACCTGTAACAACAATTTAACTTTTGGTAAGCTGTGAAGTGGTCAGGCAGTTGTTGGTCCCTTGCAACTGAAATAGTCTATTCTAGCTGTCAAAGACAGTGTGTTTTTTCCCTTCAGTTGCCTCCTAATCACACGAAGTGTTCATTGTGGGTCCAACTTTCTGGTACAACACCTGTATTCTTTCCACATGCCAGTATCTGTACTGCAAGCTGGTCAGAAGTTGACTTAAAATCCATCTCAGTTCTTAAAACTGGAAGATGCCTACATTTGTATAATCCACAGATGTTTAAGGTTCTTCATCCAAGGGAAGAAAGTCATCCCAGTATTTTGGAGGCAAAAAGTCCTCCTGAATTCCTTGCAGGAATCCATGCTGCCCATCTGTGGCCTCCTCCATCACTGAGGAGGGAACTAGCATGAGAGAAGGAGCTAGAAGGAACCTGAAAATTTGATAACATGGAAAACCTGCTGTTAGTCCCATGAATATTACATTTGCATTTCCTAAAGGGATAGTGAAAGAGTTGCCATAACAGATTGGAGTGCTCTTGCTCTAAACTGCTTAGAACTTTTCTTTATATGTCCTAATAATCAGAAATGTGTTTGAAATATAACTCTGTAGTTACTTATGTGAAAGATCATTATAATCTTATGGGAGCTTGAGGAAAAAATGTGCTTTTCTCCAAAAATTCCAGCTTCCCCCCACCAGGCACTGTGTTTTCCGGTTTTTATTCCATTTCCACATATGAAAAAATCTCATCAGATCTAGAAAGCTTGAGCTGAAGATGAAGCCAATTAATAATTCACCCTCACTTTTAATTTTTTATAGGTTTTGAAATATCACCTGTTCATCCATGTACGGAGCTTAGTTATCTTTGATTAATGCATAATTTGTGCATGGATAAATAATACCTTTCCAAATAATATCTAGCTTTCATTGGAAGTCATACAGGTGGTTTGTACAACTGAAATGTTAGAGGGAGATTTAGGATGTCAGCCCAGATTCTGGAACATTTTTATTACTGTGCTCAAGAAAGAATTACATTTAAAGTAGTGAATGTAGTGAGGATACTGTGCTACAGGCCAAAGAACAGTGGATTTTTGCCATGACATTTATGCGATGCCATCTGAAGTAATACAAGGCTTGAAAACATAATGTTCCTCCTCTAAAACATGATCTTCAGCTGCCTGGCTGTGATCCAGTATACAGCTCTTGGCCTCAGAGAAAGTTGCATTTTTTGAGTTTTTGAAGACAGCTCCTTGACTCATTCCTGCAAGGAAGAACCTTTCCTAATACATCAAAAGAAGTGGTTCAGAACTGATGTTTAGAAACAAAAACATCAAGGTGGCTGTCCTTAGGGACTAGGGTGCCTCTTGAAGTGCTCCGCCTGTATGACTGTAGATCCCAGATGCTGATGTTGTTCAATGACATCAGTATATTTAGGTCAGAATGCATCTTGAATCTAAGTAATCTGCTTGTAAATATTTATCATAAATTATAAAACTTTTTAAAAATTGTATTAACGCTTACAGACCTGTTTCCATTGTAACTTCACTTAAACCTGTACTGGTGTGTCAGTGCTGTGACTGAACCTGTTTGTGAATTCATCTCCCTGGGCAAAGCCCAAATACCTACATTCATCTTGCCCTTGTCCTTTCCCTGTTCACACATGCATACACAGACACTTGCTTATAAAACCTATCTCAGGACTTTCTGCACCTCTACTAAACATGTCCAGCCTGGCTTAGAGCTCACACTCTGCTCTTAGAACAGTATGTTTAGGGAAGGATGAAGGGAATGCAGCCTGTCAACACCTTTGCACTGCAACTGGGCAAACTTGTATTATAGAGCAGTTTTATGCCAGTAGTTTTCCAGCTTGGCTGGGTCTGCTGTTTGCCTTCTTTGTACTCCAGAAAAGATACGAAACATCAAAGGAACTGAGAAATCTGCTCTATGGTTTCCAAAAGGTAGATTAAGTGGTAAAATTGATTAGTAATAAAAAGCTGGTTTGTCATTATACCCACACAACATGACCGTGAATCAGCCTTGTGATATCACTGCCCTACTTCCTTAAAATAAGCATGGGAATAAACCTCAATCTTAAGCTCTGCTAGAAAAGAGAAGAACTCTTTAGTAGGCACAATTTTTATGTGCTGGGTAAGGTATTTAATAACTAGCTTCAAAACTTACATGACCTGTATTAAGTGTACCCTGGCAGTGTTGATCCTTTCCTTCAGGTTAGCTTTGCAGTCAGCAAAATTCAGACTTTCTGCTGCGTAGGAATCCTTGCATGACAAAGTCTTAAAAGTAGCTGTGAGGCTTGGTTTTGGCCATCTTTCTGATTTAAGCAAGTGTCTTGCTGTTTTCAGGACTACAAGACGCTGGCAGACACCCTTGCTGCAGGCTTTCTGTTTTCTTTATGTCTTGGGCTCTGCCCCCTTCTCCCGCAGTTTATCCCTGTGGTACAAATCCAGTTGCTTTCAAGGAAGCATCTGTCTACCCTTGAAGCACAGGGTTTGGAACAGGAACAGCAATAACTTATGTAAGACAGCTTAAACAGGAATCCTTCTTTCCTCTTCCAAATCATTATCTTCTAAACAAGAAGCATGGAGTGATATCCTCCAAACTGTTATGCCTCTCTTCCATGAAGCTCTAACATTGCAGTTTTTGCTCTAAGATTTGCATTTGTCTTCTTTGTGTTGTGTGAATTAATTGCACTTGTTTATAGTAAGACCACGTCCAGTTAAGTGTGACTAAAGTGAGGGGTTTCTTTGGCAATTTCATATACTGTGGTATTGTGCTTCTGTTTAGAAATCTTGCTGTTTGCCTTATGCGAACATAATGAACTCAGTGGAAAGGCTCCTAGATGTTTACCAGTAGTTTGGATTAATTTAGAAGAAACCTCTTGAGAGCCAAGAATTGGCCTTGCACATTCTGAAAAGTGTAAAAAGAAGATAGTTAATCACATGGGGTGCTTTTGGACTTCTCATTTCAGATGCTAACATGTGTTTTCTTGTTACTGTTTTAAGGTCAAATGGCTGGTGATCACACACGACTGGAATTCCACAACATAGAAACAGGAATAATAACAGAACGGCGTTACCTGTCTTCTGTGCCTTCTAATTTCATTGGGCATCTACAGAGTCTTACATTTAATGGCATGGCATATATTGACTTATGTAAAAATGGAGACATCGATTATTGTGAGCTAAATGCAAGATTTGGGTTCAGGAACATCATAGCAGACCCTGTAACCTTTAAAACAAAAGCAAGTTATGTTGCACTGGCCACGCTACAAGCATATACATCTATGCACCTTTTTTTCCAGTTCAAAACAACTTCTCTGGATGGATTAATACTTTATAACAGTGGCGATGGAAATGATTTCATTGTGGTTGAATTAGTAAAAGGGTATGTATGGATTAGCATAATGAAAAAAGAGGTCTGTTCAAAATATACATACAGGAGAAACACAAAAGAAAGTTTAAGATACAAATCTTTATCTGACTGGACATAAAAGCTTGATGAGTATTTTTTCAAGTTAAACTTCACATGCCTTATTGTGACTTTTTCTTTCAGATGAAGCTAGATGCCTGAAAATGTGAAAGTAAAGAATAGGTATAACTTCTGTTGTGTTTACCACAAAGAAGTAGTAGTTTGTAGCCCTCCTCTTTTTCTCACTCTACATATGTATGTGTGTGTTGGTACATGGAGTGCTCGTTACTTTCCAGAAACTTGGGACTGCCTCTCAGCTCATCTAAACAAATGGTGCCTTCTCTGAATGATGGTTCCTTCCCCATTTGGCATTCATTGTTGTCTTCTGGTTTTACAAGCACTACTGAGGAGTACAAGGAAATATGAAATGTTAGACATATTAATTAATGCCCCCGGGCTATATAAAGAAAAAGGAAACTTTTCCATTTTTTTCTCTTTTCCCAGGTATCTACACTATGTGTTTGACTTGGGAAATGGTGCAAATCTCATCAAAGGAAGTTCTAATAAACCTCTGAATGACAACCAGTGGCATAATGTGATGATATCAAGGGATACCAACAATCTCCACACTGTAAAGATTGACACTAAAATCACAACACAGAGTACAGCAGGAGCGAGAAATTTAGATCTTAAAAGTAAGTACTCCTGTATAACCACAGTGAGAATCATTGCAGAATGATAAGCTGAATAAATAATGTATGTAAGTACAGTATAATTTTGTAACACCATATGAAACATTTTATTTTATAATAATAAATATTATCAAAAGAGTTGATATCTTTATGTTAGCCTGACAGTGCCAGTTTAGTAGTAGTTCTACATGGTTAGGTACAACTTGAAGTGTGTGAACATGCTACAGGAAATAAAAGTAGGAAATGGTAAGAACACAAAGTGGGCCATATATATCAAAAAATAATTGAGAAGCTCTAAAATGTGTATGAAAAAGGCTTGATTTTTACTTGAACACAAGTTATGTAAGTAATGTGCAGAAACAGCTCAAACTTTACAGTATGTCCACAAAGGCTTTGCAGAACTGATGGTCTCTGTATCAGAGTTGGGGAAAATTGTCACCTCCACCACTGTTCCATATTCCACATAAAACCTACCTGTTGCTGGGAAACTAAATACAATGCAGTATTTAGATAACATAAATATTTTGTAAGTAAAGTAATCTTATGTGGCAGTTCTCCAATTAATCAGTTACAAATACTAGCTGACAGATGTCTTGAATAATGCACATAATCACCTAAATATGAAATGCTTTGTAATTTCAGTTGCAGGGTAGGATAAACTTTTTTATAGGTTTACACTTGTATTTTATAGGTCCAGCTAGAATCTTAAGATCCGTTTTTATAAACCAAACTGATATATATGTATATTTTAAAATATGTTATAGTAATTAGTTTTAAAGATGGGCTTCTTAAAAGCTATTTTGCATTAGAGGAAGATATCTGTTTGAAATAATATTTTAAAAATATTGCTTAGCTAATCAGACATAAGAAAATATTTTGTAGTCATGTGCTAAAGCATTCTGTATTTTAATAGTCTTAATAACAACTCTTGTTAGGAAAACCAAAATTTTAAAACAGTCAAAGAAAATTTAATATTTCAAAAGCCTTAATGTTCAAGGTAGATTTCAATATTCCATCAAGAGCTTATTCCTTGCTGGATTTTACTTTAACCACTTCTGAATCACAGATAATGAGTTGACTTTCATAATTATTCTGGATTTTGTGATATCTTACATGTTTGCTTCACTCAAAAGTGATATTAAGATTGTAGGAAAGACTGAAAACTGTACCTTGATACATCCTACTCTTCAATAAGAGCCTCTATCAGACATGCT
This sequence comes from Chaetura pelagica, assembly GCF_000747805.2. Classification (NCBI taxonomy): domain Eukaryota; kingdom Metazoa; phylum Chordata; class Aves; order Apodiformes; family Apodidae; genus Chaetura; species Chaetura pelagica. Next base: position 757,750 of record NW_009954544.1, read on the forward strand.
TTGTTTATAAACTAAAGTGGTGCACACTCCGTTCTCCAAATTGTATTTGCAATTATTGCCATGTACTTTCTCATTTTTGCAGTATTTTAAGTATGGTCAATGTTTATTGAGACAATGTAATATTTCAGTGTTATTTTTGATGCTGTAGAGAAAGTATCTACCTCATTCTATCACATTTTTAGTAATAATAAGCACCAATTGTGCATATGCACGTGTGTATATGTATTTCATCTGTTTGTTCCCCAGATATTAATAGGAAAAACAATCCTGTTAAGAACTGCTAACTAAGTTAAGACAGAATTTATTTTTTTTTCCTAAGTTTTTTTTCCAAACTGAATGTGTTGTTTTGGTATGTGGCTTTAATTAAGAAAAATCAAAATAAGTTTGAAAAAAATGTGCTTAATATAGGCACTAGGGGGCACTGTTATTTCACGAAATGCTAGTGCATTCACAGAGAACGCTCATCAGGGAGAATAACCTATAAAATCCAACATTCCTTTGTTTTCTTCACTTTGAAAATTCTACTTCTGCTTTGCCCTTTTGAAGTAAAACTATATGGTGTATTTTCTAACCTTGAATTCCAGTGGAAAAAAACTGAAGAGCATGAAAAAAAATCCCGAGATTTGAAGTGAGGAAGGTGAATTGTATTAGATTCTGATTTTATGTCATTCACCAGCCAGGAAACGTGATGAGTAAAAGAATAACAAGTCTGACATATTCAGTACAGTAATATATAGTGAGGATCTTTCTCAAACTGGTCTAGCATACACAGATCCTCAACCTCTATCTTCTCAGAGTACTATGTTTCAGTTTATATTTTAATGTGTTATTATATTTTGCTCGGACAGCTTCCTTAAATATGGCACAGCATATATAATGATAATTTTTATTGGATTTTTGGGGGAGTTCAAGCTGATGCATTTTATCCAGCAGGCTAAAAAGGAGGAAAAAATACCTTTGATTATTAGCTTTTTTTCCTTTGTATTCAGTTGAAATGTTTTTCTGTAGGTTGTTCTCTTGTGTTTTATGACAGTGTTTCTTACAGTGACACATCTCTTTTATGCTATAAACACTCCATACCTTTTACTGACACAAGCAGCTGTGGTTAATTTCTTGTCCTATATTATTTTAGCCATAGCAACAACAAATTAAAAAATCACACTTCCTTCTAGTGATATCAATAATTATGTTTAACCAGCATTAGCATTAGGTGAAATATAAATGTGTGTAGATGATATCGAATCTGCACCCTTCCTGAGTAATTGCGGAGTTAACAGATTTCAGATGCTGAAATCCAAGTTAATCCTGGAAAGATAAATCAATATATGGAGGTTTTTGCAAATGCCTGGTGAATTCAGTGCGGAGGTATGACACAGATTGTGTTGTAGAGCCTGCACAGGTTGCCAGTTGTCTGGGAAAGCAGACAATTGCCATAAAAATATGGGAGAGAATTTCTGTTATGCATTTCTGTTTCAGCGTATGATTTGACTATATAACATAGTCCATTATTACAGACATGGGTTCCCTGATTAACCTCTGGGACAATTTCAATGGATTGGAGTAGGTACCTCTGGAAACATATAAATCATCCAGCCTAATTTTTGCTGTAATTAGATGGGTAAATTATTAATTGGAGACAAATACAGGAGTGAAAATAATTCTGTGTTTGGATTACAAGAACTGTGTTATTTTTCCTAGCAGAGAAAATTAGCAAAGTGTACTTGAGTGCAGTTCTAGCACATAACCAGTGAAGAGAAATGAGTCTTAACAGAAAAGGCAATGCAGCTTAGGCCTCCCAACAGTCAGTTACACAGCAAATTTTCTTTCTTGTGTTTCAAGAACAGACTCCCTTTCTGCTTTCAGTAGAGCTCAGATGGTTAGCATGGCTACAGTTCAAGGCCTTCACAGAGCAAAATAGTTGGATGGAGAGGGATTCTTGCTGCTGTACCTGATGCTGTGCTCTTGTGGTCTCAAGGGGTCTCAAAGGGGCCCAAAAATGCAAATGAAAGTGGAATTTGAGTTGTACTCTTGTTCGTCACTATTGCCAAAGAAAAGATGTCTCCTTTGTTCAGACTGTAGGTGTTGCAGCATCTGTAATATCTTTTCCCTCTCCACATTTTCTTCCTGTGATGAAGGAAGCTGGAGATCTGTCAGAATTTTTTTTATAAATCTCTGAAGGCACATGATCTGCTTTTGAGGAACATCCTAAAGAATTACTTTGTATCCACTTATCTTTTTGCTTCTCTCCTGCACATCCAAGCACTATTTTAATTCCCAAAGTTTCCACCCAGTTTCTTTAAACAGCAAATATACAAAAACCTACAGGAAAACTTAAATATTTTAGCATTTTAATTGTGTATAAATTGAGATGAAAAGTTGAAATATTACTCTCTTGCAAAGTTATAAGCTAAGAAATTCTGCTGTTATTTCAGATTTAGTAATAAATAATTACAAACTTTTTTGGGAGTTGGTAGTTTCAGTACTTCAGTATTCCATCCTATTCTAAACTTTCTAGCTATGCTGCTCCAGGATGAACTGCAGTCAGCCTAATTTTTATATTTGACTACCTATATTTTCTTTTTAAAGGGAAATCACCATCACCAAAAAATCGTACCCAACTCAATATTTATGTTATTTATTTTTTGTTCCCTATGCAGCATTCCATACATCTTTAAGACCTGTTTGTTGGTGTTTTTTTTAACTGATACCAATACTTTCAACTTTATTCTCTCCATTTACCATCTTCCACATGGACTCCCCACATGTCAATATTATAGTCCATTATAAGTCATATGTTATTCCTGTGCAGTTATATCACTGCATCCTTAAAAAATGATGTTAATATTAGAGCATACATCAGATTCAGCTTCCTTGGATTTAAAAATGCTATCTGGATCTCTTCTTTGTTTTATTTCTGTAACTCGTCACTGGCCTCTGGCTTCCTCTATTCCTTTATGAGATATTGGTGCTGTTGTTATATACATGTGCCTTTTCACTTGCCACTTTCTCCTGTAGTGTGAAACTGGCATATTCTGAAACATCTAAAAGAAAAGTAATAATATTAATTTATAGTATCACCTTAGTGCTTTTGCAAATACACTATAAATATACTTTTTCCATGTACATAAAGATTCACTTCGCAATTCATTAATCCTTGTAAGCTTTTAAAGGAATTAACTAAATTATCAGTAAATATACTTGCCTGGCATATCTACTGACTATTTTAATAGTCACTTAATCAATTGATATTTCATTTGCCCATTAAAGTAGGCTATTCATGCTATGCAAAACTGAGCTAAATTAGTCTCAATCACAAAGGTTTCTTGTTTAAGCAATGGAAATTGAAATTATTAATAACTGTCCCGATTGTTTTATATTGAACCCATTATTATTATTGCTGCATTATTTGTTATTTTATATATTACAAGGATTCTATCAATGGAAGTGATCTTTCATCTTTCTATTAATAAGAAACAAAGCTTTAAGAAGCATAGAGAAGTATTTTATATAAAACCACCCATTTATATAAGTGAACAAGTCTTAATTCTTAAATTAATCAAATAAACATGCATGAGCTAATTGTAATGACCTTGCCAGTGGACTGTGAACTCTTAATGCAGAAATAATGTTCTGTTCCAAATGCAGAGTTCCAAATACTGTCAACAGTAAACAGTTCTTCCTAATGAGACCTGTTGGAGTAGAAAATGGCAAATGCAGCAGTTGTCTTGCTGATGGTGTTGGGAAAGCAGCCTCTGTATAGATGGAAAAATAAGAGTTCTTCTTTGAGATTTCCTGTGTAGCAAGGATATATGGGCAGATTAACAATAGGAGATTGGATAGTCTTTATCCTTCTTTCTTTCAAACTAAACTACACGCAGTTATGCTGTGAAAATAATTTTAGCGGTTCTAAGCCTTCAGAAATCATAAGCAGATTTCTGAAATTAAGAGATGGGGGGAAAAATTTCAAAATCTACTCTGGTACTTTTGAATTAAATTAAAAGTAAAGAAAATACTCTAGTGTTTGTGCTGAAGTCAACAACATTGCAGTAGTCTTTCAGATCACTCCATGGCGAAGGAAACATTTTGCTTTCCTCCTCTTCTCCCCTGCTCCTTTCCGTCTCTTGTAAACCTACAGATGTATTAATTTGCCTGCATTTCTACAGCTGTTTGGCATGCAGGTTATTACTATTGCTGAATGTGGAATTTCTTTCAAGCCCTTCTGGAATACTAAGAAAGTTATGCTGTGAATAATATAGGAAATGTATACACTCTTAAAATCTACCAAAAAAATCTGGATATTTAGCATAAATACATCCCAGTGAATCCTAGCACTGCCCCTGGCCAAGAAACATGTCCTAAACTTGTTTTAAAATGTGCTGCTGTGGGTAGGAGAGCACCATCCTCATAGATCATAGTGTTCTGACTGAGCAGTCCTTTTTTGCAAAAGAGCTACTTCATGTAATAACCTCAGACTCTGGAAATGAATGTCTTTATCAAGAAGTTGGTAATATTAGATAAAAAGTCTCCCTTGGCAAACCTCTCAGCTTTTTAGTAGCTCTGTGGGGAGAATTCATCATTTTTTTTTTGAAAACAAGCTCTGCTAAAAGCATGTGTTAGCTACTGAAGCAGAGAATGAATAAATTATTTCAGAAAGAATATCAGCAGG
>NW_009954544.1:762613-809408 GCF_000747805.2 Chaetura pelagica
TGAGTATACTATGACATGAAAATGAGTGCTTCATTAGATTTTTTGTGTATTTTTCAGATGTATGCACCATACAAAAGTGGTCAGAACAGGAATGAAATGTGCTCAAGCACACGTTTGATGTGCTTGAATGCCTCACCTCTCCACCACAACCATCCCTCTTATACAGAGTAATTGGTATAGCATCAATTTTGTGGGAGATGGATTACATGCACATTCATATGGCAATTAGATTTTATTATTTACTATTTAATGTGCATCACCAGCTTTCCTCACAGTCCATTGGACAAGCAGGCTGCTTTGGTTTAATGCTGTTTAATCTTCTCCAATGCCAGTGCTTTATATGTAGTCATTTGGGGTTTGGGTTTTTTTTTTGGGGGGGGGGGAACAGGGTAGGTGGGAAAGAAGCAAAGGGAAATAATGGAATCAGAATAATTTTGGTTGGAAAAGACCTTTAAGATCATCAAGTCCAACCATTAACTCCACACTGCCAAGGCCACCGCTAAACCATGTCCCTTTGGCACCACATCTACACGTCTTGTAAATACCTCCAGGGATGGTGATTCCACCACTTCCCTGGGCAGCCTGTTCCAGTGCCTGACAACCCTTTCAGTAAAGAATTTTTTTCTAATATCCAATCTAAACCTTCTCTGACACAACTTGAGGCCGTTCCCTCTGGTTCTAACATTTGTTTCCTGGGAAAAGTGATCAACCCCCACCCTTCTTTCAGGTGGCTGTAGAGACCCTCAGCTTCCTTTGCTCCAGACTAAATATCCCCAGTTCCCTCAGCCACTCTTTGTAAAACTTGTTCTGTAGACTTTTCACCAACTTCATTGCCCTTCTTTGGACGTGCTCCCGCAGCTCAGTGTCTTTTTTGTAGTGAGGGGCCCAAAACTGAACACAATACTAGAGGTGCAGCCTCACCAGGGCAGAGTACAGGGGGATGATCACTGCCCTACTCCTGCTGGCCACACTATTCTTGATGCAGGCTAGGATGCCATTGTCCTTCTTGGCCACATGGGCACACTGCTGGCTCATGTTCAACCAGCTGTCGTTTAATACCCCCGGGTCATTTTCCTCTGGTCAGCTTTCCAGCCAGTCTTTCCCAGGCCTGTAGCCTCTGCTCACTGATCCCTCTGAAGAGTTTTCCTACCCTCGAGCAAATGAACACTCCCACCCAACTTGGTGTCATTTGCAAACTTACTGAGGATGTAATTTGAGAATGGGATTGTTGGGGAAATGGTGGATTTTAACCTGGAGAAAATTAGAGTGTTTAGGCTTGAGCACTCACCTTTTTGAGGATCTACTTTTGACTGTTGAATACTTAGCTGTTAAGGACATTGTCATGTCATGGTTTTTGCAGCCCCCCACCACCACTACACCACACACACACTTTCTACCACTCAGCTTTACTTGCTTGTGAAACATAGACGTATTTGTGTAAGCATTGAGCAGTTCTGAACAGAGCCAAAAAGTGTAATAGGAATGAAAACTGAGCACCAAGAGGTGAATGCAGATGTGGAGAGCACATCCAGCAGAACTGAGACGTATATCAGTGAGCAATATAGCAAAAGAATGAGAAGTTTCTAGACATAAGCACGACGACTGTGGAAAGTCTTCAATGCAATTATGAGAGTAGTCTGAGGGAACTGGGAGACTTGGAGAAAGGCAGAGATGCAGGTATATCTTCAGTATGGACTGCTATGGAAATTGGTGGCAAGAAAAATCAGTAAGGTGCTCTTCCTGATGCCCCCATCAACTGTGAGTTCTCACTGCCATGAGCCACCAGCTTCTCTAGGAGAATGCTGAGAGATGGTGTCAAAGGCCTTTCCGAAGTCCAGATAGACTATGTCCACAGCTCTTCCCTCATCCACCAGGCAGGTCACCAGATCACAGAAGGAGATTAATGCTTACTTTTGTTCCATAATAATAATAATAAATAATTATTATTATTTTTTTGGTCCTTTAAAAACATTGATGAAATGTAATTGTTCTTTATTGAATAAATAAAAAAGCCTACTGTGTTCATTACTCAATATTACTGTTAATCCTCACTGAATTTTTTTCTGTCAGTGTGGATTAGTGTGCAGTGCTACAATGAAACAGTAAAAAGAACAATATTAGCCCAGGGAGGAAATATCTTCGAAACTAAATTCTCTTGACAAATAACTACAATATGTCCTATATGCCAATAAGGATGACTAAATAAAGCCCACAGTGCCAGCACTGTAATGCTGGCAGTGCAGTGATTTCATTTTTTAAATAACTTTATTGGGATATTTAGAGCAGGTACTGAAGTCAGTGTGGAATTTCTGTCAGTTTTTTACCCAGCAGAGAGAGCACCTGTCTATGCCATGAGCCACCAGCTTCTCTAGGAGAATGCTGTGAGAGATGGTGTCAAAGGCCTTTCCGAAGTCCAGATAGACTATGTCCACAGCTCTTCCCTCATCCACCAGGCAGGTCACCAGATCACAGAAGGAGATTAATGCTTACTTTTGTTCCATAATAATAATAATAAATAATAATTTATTTATTTTTTTTGGTCCTTTAAAAACATTGATGAAATGTAATTGTTCTTTATTGAATAAATAAAAAAGCCTACTGTGTTCATTACTCAATATTACTGTTAATCCTCACTGAATTTTTTTCTGTCAGTGTGGATTAGTGTGCAGTGCTACAATGAAACAGTAAAAAGAACAATATTAGCCCAGGGAGGAAATATCTTCGAAACTAAATTCTCTTGACAAATAACTACAATATGTCCTATATGCCAATAAGGATGACTAAATAAAGCCCACAGTGCCAGCACTGCAATGCTGGCAGTGCAGTGATTTCATTTTTTAAATAACTTTATTGGGATATTTAGAGCAGGTACTGAAGTCAGTGTGGAATTTCTGTGTTCCTTCCCAAAAAAGCGACTTGCTAACCCATAAATTCTTTTTTTTTTTTTCTTTTTCTTTTTTCCCCCCCTCTAATTGTTTTGCCTTTCTTGGTTGTCAGTGCAGGGAATGTGGAAGATGAAGGGCACCACCTGTCACATCACAGAACTGCCTCTTGCCCAAAGTATTTGAAAGGACAGATAACTGGACAAGTAAACTAGCCACCATTTCCCTTCTTGTGTGAAAGAGATTCTAAAAGTGATGGAATTCATCACTCCATCAGGGAAAATATTTTAAAATACTAGTTTTCTTCAGAAGAAAAATTACATGGAAAGATCATGGGAAGATCATGGAACAGATCCTCCTAGAAGATCTGACAAGGCACATGGAGGACAGGGAGGTGATTGAGGACAGCCAGCATGGCTGGAGCAGTTCAGCCTGAAGAAGAGACCTTATAGTGGGGATGGAACCTTATAGTGACCTTCCAATACTTGAAATGGGCCTATGAGAAGACTAGGGAAGAACTGTTCACAAGGGCATGTAACGATAGGACAAGGGGTCATGGTTTTAGGTAGAAAAGGTTAGACTTAGGTTAGACATTTGGAAAAAGTCCTTTAATAGGAGGGTGGTGGACCACTGGAACAGGTTGCCTAGAGAGGTGGTGGGGCCCCTATTTCCAGAGACATTCAAGGTCAGTTTTGATGGGGGTCTGAGCAATCTAGTCTAGTTGGAGATGTCACTGCTTATTGCAGGGGGGTTGGACTAGATGTCCTTTATAAGTGCCTTCCCACCCGACATTCTATGACTCCATGAAAACCAAAATACTTCAACCACAAATCCATACTGAAGCTACAGAAAGGACTCTTTGATGTGAATAAATGGGCATAAAACACTAAGTTTACATGTTCATGTCTTCCATCAAGACCCTTGCAAATGGTAGACAAAATTCAGGCATGCTTGGCTCTAGCACCAAATAGGCCTGTGAATGCGTAGCAAATGCATATTCTTTACTCTAAAGGGAGATTTTAAAAGCCATATGCTAGAGCATATGTGCTGCAGAAGCGATGTGGATGCATCATTTAAGTCTTTGTCAACTGTCCTTCAATATTATATTGAGTAATGATCACAGTAGGCTTTTTTATTTATTCAATAAAGAACAATTACATTTCATCAATGTTTTTAAAGGACTAAATATATATATATATGTATGTTTTTATTATTATTATTATTATTATTATAGCTGTGGACATAGTCTATCTGGACTTCGGAAAGGCCTTTGACACCATCTCTCACAGCATTCTCCTAGAGAAGCTGGTGGCTCATGGCATAGACAGGTGCTCTCTCTGCTGGGTAAAAAACTGACTGGAAGGCCAGGCCCAGAGAGTTGTAGAGAATGTGGTTGGATCCAGCTGGTAGCTGGTCAGCAGGGGTGTCCCTCAGGGCTCAGTTTTGGGTCCAGTCTTGTTCACTATCTTTATTAATGACCTAGATGAGGGGATGGAGTGCTTCCTAAGTGAATTTGCAGATGACACTAAGCAGGGTGGAAGTGTTGACTTGATTGAGGGTAGGGAGGCTCTGCAAAGAGACCTGGACAGGCTGAATCAATGGGCCAAGGCCAATTGTACGAGATTTAACAAAGCCAAGTGCTGGGTCCTGTATTTTGGTCACAACAACCCCATGAAAAGCTACAGACTTGGGGATGAGTGGCTGGACAGCTCTGTGGTAGAAAAGGACCTGGGGGTGCTGGTTGGCAGCCAACTTAACAGGAGCCAGCAGTGTGCCCAGGTGGCCAAGAAGGCCAACAGCATCCTGGCTTTCATCAGAAACAGTGTGGCCAGAGTGGAGAGGTGATCATGTCCCTGTAGTCAGCATTGGTGAGGCCAGACCTCCAGTACTATGTGCAGTTCTAGGCCCCTCTCCACAAGAAGGATGTTGAGTTGCTGGAGTGTGTCCAGAGAAGAGCTACCAAGCTGGTGAAAGGTCTGCAGAGTAAGTCCTATGAGGAGAGGCTGAGGGAACTGGGATTGTTTAGTTTGAAGAAGAGGAAGCTGAGGGGAGACCTCACTGCTCTCTACAACTACCTGAAAGCAGGTTGTAGGGAGGTGGGAGTTGGCCTCTTCTCTCAAGTGAATAATGACAGGACGAGAGGAAACGTCCTGAAGCTGCACCAGGGGAGGCTTAGACTGGATATTAGAATTTCTTTACTGAAGGAATGGCTGGACAGTAGAACAGGCTTCCCCAAGAGGTGGAATATATGTTGCAGAAAGGAGGTCATAAAAGACAAGTAGACTCCTATATTTCATTGAATGTCAAAGGCATCTAGATGCCTACATGACATTTTCATCTGAGACAATATCCCTTCATTCAAGATCAGGATGTTGTCTGTTATGTTTAAGTCAATGGATATTCAACTTGTGTGAGATTAATTTATTTTCCCATTTCAGTTTCCTGAAAAATACCATGAGTTTGGATTGTGTGGATCTTCTTTTGTTGAGTTCCACCTGGTACTCCATTATGCAACTATTAAGGTACTACAGAATGATTTCCATTGATCTTATAGCAGCAAATCATCTGCTTTGTGGAGGACTTGAAGAATGCGAGCACTTTTTTCTTTTGAGATTAGACTTACCCTGTGGTATTTCTGTTTTTGTAGCCTTCGTTCCTCTTCCCCTGCCTGAAGGAAGAAGTTATCATATGCTTGATCATTTTGAAGTATCATATTTGGGGAAAAGTGTGCTTGGCATCTCAGCTTCACCACAGGCAGATGTTCCTCTGTATTTTCATGTGTTGTATAAAGGAATCATGGAGGTGCCTGTTGCACTGTCAGAACCCACCATGTTATGCCAGGGCTATCCATCTCTTGGGGAGTAATACCACTCTAGTACCCTGCAGAAGCACACTTGTTCATAGCAGTAGTAGTGATTTTGTACAATGTGACATTAAAAACAAGACAGAGAAACTTCTAAAATGAAGCTGAAAGGAGGAGAATAGCAGAAAGTACAGTTGAAATCAGCAACACAACAAGACATACAGGGACAGCAAGAGTGGTGGCTTTAAAGGTGGCTTATTGCAACCATATAAAAATGTTGCAGGGATATTTTCTTTATGGGTTTTGAAAAGATTACAGATTTTTCCAAAGATGGGGGTGAAATTGATAGCATTTGAGATCTACATCTACACTAATGCACATAGCATGGGCAGCAAACAGGATGAGCTGGAAGCATTGTGCAGCAGGACAGCTATGACGTAGTTGCCATCTCGGAAACATGATGGGGTGACTGTCATGACTGGAATGCTGCAATGGATACATATAAGCTCATCAAAAGGGATAGGCAGGGAAAGAGAGGTGGTGGCGTGGTCTGTATGTTAAGGAGTGTTTTATTGTATAAAGATCAATTACAGTGATGATAAAATCAAGTGTCTATGGCTAAGGATGAAGGGGAAGGCAAATAAGGCAGATATTGTGCCTGGAGTCTGTTACAGACCACCCAGCCAGAAGAGGAGGCAGACAAAGTATCCTACAAGTGTCTGGCTGAAGTATTGCAATCTTGAGCCCTTGTTCTGATGGCGGACTTCAACCTACCGGACATCTGCTAGAAATACAACACAGCAGACAAGAAACAGTCTAGGAGGTTCCTTGGGTGTGTGAAGAATAACTTCCTAACACAACTGGTAAGTGAGCCTACCAGGGGAGGTGCCTTGCTGGACCTCCTGTTCACAAACAGAGAAGGACTAGTGGGAGATGTGGTGTTCAGAGGCCGTCTTGGGCTTAGCAACCATGAAATTGTTAAGTTTTCAATTTTTAGTGATGTAAGGAGGGGGGCTGGCAAAACTTTCACCTTGGACTTCCAGAGGGTGGACATTGGCCTATTCAGGACATTGGCTGATAGTCCCTTGGAAGACAGTCCAGAAGGGCAAAGGGATCCAGGAAGGCTGGACAGTCTTCAATAAAGAAGGCCTAGGAGCAGGCTGTTCCCAAGTGTCTTAAGTTAAAGAGTGGGGAAGACTACCTGCCTGGTTGAACAGGAAGCTTTTAATGGGACTTAGGAAGAAAAGGAGAGTTTGCCACCTTTGGAAAAAGGGACAGACAACTCAAGAGGAGTACAGAGATCTCATTAAGTCATACAGAGAGAAAATTAGGAAAGCAAAAGCCCAGCTGCTGCTCACCTTGGCCATTGATATAAGGGACAACAAAAAAAGTTTTAACATATACACCAACAATAAAAAAAGAGCCAGGGACAATGAAAAAAAGTTTTACAAATTTATAAACAATAAAAAAGAGCCAGGGAGAATCTCCATTCCTTACTGGATTTGGGGGGAACATTGCAACCAAGGATGAGGAAAAAGATGAGATACTTAATGCCTTCTTTGCCTCTGTCTTTAATAGTCAGACCAGCTACCCCCAGAGTGTTCAGTACCCCTGAGCTGGAAGATAAGAATAGAAAGCAGAATAACCTCCCTATAATCCTGGTGGAAGGAGTTAATAATCTGCTTCTGCACCTGGACATTCATAAGTCTGTGGGGCCTGATGGGATCCACCCTAGAGTAGTGAGGGAGCTGGTGGAGGAGCTTGCTAAGCCTGTCTCCATTATTTATTGACAATTCTGGTCGACAGGGGAGGTCCCAGATGACTGGAGGCTGGCTAATGTTACACCCATCTACAAGAAGGGCTGGAAGGAGGATCTGGGGAACTACAGGCCTTTCAGCCTAACCTTGGTAGTGGGAAAGATCATGGAGAGGCTCATCTTGAGTGAGCTCCCATGACAAGTACAAGGCAGACAGGGGATCCGGGCCAGTCAGCATGGGTTTATAAAAGGGATGTCTTGCTTGACAAACTGATCTCTTCCTCTGACCATGTGACCCACCTGCTGGATGAGGGGAAGGCTGTGGATGTTGTCTTTGGTAAGGCCTTTGACAGCATCTCCCACAGCATTCTCCTGGAGAAGTTGGCAAATCATGGCATAGACAAGTGTACTCTTCACTGAGTCAAAAACTGGCTGAACAGCTCTGCATGGAGAATTGTGGTAAACGGGGTCAAATCTGGTTAGTGGCCAGTCACCAATGGTTGGTGACCAGTCACCAGGGCTCAGTTTTGGGGCCAGTCTTGTTTAACATCTTGATCAATGATCTGGATGAGAGGATTGAGTGCACCCTTGGTAAATTTGCAGATTACACCAAACTGGGTGGGAGTGTTGATGTGCTCAAGCAGGGTAGGAAGGCTCTACAGAGCGACCTGGACAGGCTGGATTAATAGGCCAAGGCCAACTCTATGAGATTTAACAAGGTCAAATGCCAGGTCCTGCATTTTGGTCAGAGGCAATGCTACAGTCTTGGGGAAGTGTGGCTGGAAAGCTGCCAACGTGTGCCCAGGTTGTCAAGAAGGCCAACAGCATTCTGGACTGCATCAGGAATAGTGTGGCCAGCAGGAGTAACGAAGTAATCATGCCCCTGTGCTCAGCACTGATGTGGCCTCACCTTAAGTAATGTTTTAAGTTCTGGGCCCCTCACTATAGAAAGGACATTTTGATTCTGGAGCTTGTCCAGAGGGGAGCAAGCATACTGGTGAAGTGTCAAGAGAACAAGTCATGTGAGGAGCAGCTAAGGTAATTGGGATCATTTAATCCAAAGAAAAGGAGGCTGTGGGGAGACCTCATCACCCTCTGCAACTACTTGAAAGGAGGTTGTAGGGAGGTGGGTGCTGGCCTCTTTTCCCAAGTAAATAATGATAGGACCAGAGGAAATGTTGTGAGTTTTGAAAAGAAAGGTTTAGATTGGGTATTAGAAAGAATTTCTAAACTGAAAGAGGGTTCAGGCACTGGAGCAGCCTGCCCAGGGAAGCAGTTGGGTCACCATCACTGGAGATATTCAAGAAACATGTAGATATGGCATTTAAGGGTGTGCTTTAGTGGCCAAGGTTGTGATGGTGGTGGTGGTGGGGAGTTGTTTGGCTGTTTTTTTGTTTTCTTTCATTGTTGGTGGTGGTCGGTTGGTTTTTGGTTGGTTTTTTTGTGTGTTGATATTTGGACTCAGTGATCTTAGAAATCCTTTCCAACCATGGCAGTTCTGTGATTCTGTGAAAAAGTAGTGCCACTATGCCTTCTAGTGTTTTAATTCCTACTTTTTGTTTTATTTTCATTCATACACAGAACCATATTTGAATGAATGCTGTTAATTTCTAGTCAAGCATTGCATTCAAGAAATGAATACCATATTTGCACAACAAAATATACAGATTCTGGAAACTGACAAAGCCTAACTATATCCTCGTTAAACTACTTGTTCCCTGAGCAGTATTTACATGTTGCTGTTGTACTTATAAACACATGGGTAGTAATTTCCTCTTTACTAGTTCTTGAAGACAACGATTGTCATTACATTAAATGAGTAGTTTTTGCCACCAGCATGTATCATATCAGGGCTCTTGGGTGTGGACCTGAATCAGGAAAGGGGGAAAGTCTATGGAGTGACCTGTCAGTAGTGCCAAATAATAAGACACTTCTGCAAATTGTTCAGAAGAAAAAACGTAGGAGACCATTTTTAATTTTTATATTACATTTCTTGCATTTGCAAAGTTCTTATTTTGAAGAAATGTAGAGATTTGGGATAAAAAAAGATGAGTTATTACAGAAGGATTTGGCAGTATTTTTTTCATGAACAGTTGTGTATGACTCACTGTTGTGTTGTGTTCTGTGTATTTTTTTATAAGCGTGATTCCAGTAATGAATACAGTGAGAACCTGGGTTCCTTTATTAGCTAGCAGTTTGTTTCTGTGTTAAAATCACTTGTTCCTCAAAGCACAAATCAGCTCTAAGTCAGAAAAGAGATCCGTAGGTGTGAATAGGAAAGCTCCTGTTGAAATAACTTTAGGTCTTAGTTACCTGGAAAAGATGTAAATTAAACCCACTAAACTCCTTTCTTTCTCAGGACTTATGATAAAACTGACCAGTATGATTATTGCCATGATTTATACGAATAGCTCTAAAAGTGCACTTGATTCTGCTGACCTGTAATGACCAGGCCAGTGAGAAACACTCTAGCATACTTTTTTTTGGCCCCAGAAAAACAAAGAAACAATCCTTCCTCTTCAAATAAAAGGATCTGTAACTCTGTGTACTTATTCCTGTTACAAGTAAGAAGAGAGTTGTGAGATTAAAGTGCTTTATTTAAAGCAACTCCAGAGATCAGAAGGAAGTCTTGGAACACTCTATTCTTTCACCCATTTCTTTACTACCTGCTAATTTGTTTATGCCAGTTGATATATTTTATATAAATAGATTATTTTCCTCTACAAGTGAAGGAGGTTCAGAATGGTTATGAAAATAAGTGTAGAGTCTTTCAGGAATACAATTAAAAATAAACATAAACTTCAGAAGAAAATACATGTATGAAAGATAATAGCTAAACTTTTGTTCCAGAAACTATGTTTACCACTGTAGTACAAGTATATCCCTTTTTATGTGTACTTATAAAATGCTTAGCTATTGAAAGAAAGAAGGAATAATTGCATCTTCCATTGTGCACAACTCCTGAAGTGGTCACACATTTTCCGCGTTAGCACTTTTGCGTTTAGACTGCAGCTGGTTCTGATAGTGTCATGATCTCGTACTATCGATCTGATTAACTGTGTTACCTTACTTAATGAGGATACTTACATGTAATTAATGAGGCTAAGTATGCAGATACACAAAAAGGGATCAATCCTGTTCAGAATGTGTAAAATTTCCAGTTGTAAAGCCCTACTTACGTAAGAAGTGAAAAAGAGAAGAAAACCTGAGAATTCGTATCACACTATGTTGGGCACTCTGATACCATTTTGTGAGAGCAGGGAGAAGCTTTATCTTTTCTGAAGCTCTGCTAATGCATGTTCAATATACAAATATTTTAATTAACATTTTTTGAAATTCTGTCTTGTCTGAATTTCAAATGGTTGAGTTTTGCCTCACTATTAAGTGAGATGAGTGTGAAAATGAAGCATGTGATTAACTGAAATAGAAGTAGCTAAGAAAAGAATTTGTGATGGCAAATACAAAACAATAACCAAGTGAAAACATATGAATAGCTTTAAAAACAAACAAACAAAAAAGATTAAAAATCTGGGGTTTAATTCCAGAGACTATCTCTTAATAAAATTTTGTCTCTGAGAGACAGTGTAAGTTTATGCCATCAGCAGTAAACTGAAACCACATTTCATACTAAATCTGCCAAAAGTTTAACCCATAGTTGTAGAAATACCTGTCTAGACTTTATAAATTGTTATATATATTATATAGATACATATATATATGTATATAAGTTGAAGTCTAATAGTCAGTATGGCTGCTCAAGACATATGTGTTAGTGTAGTGTATTACCAAGTTTTTTGGAACATAAACTAAGTTAAAATATTACCCAGAATATGTCTTTGTTTGTGGAAAATATATCTTCAATAGTATATAATGCTCAGTTTTTCATTACCAGTAATCAAAAGGAACTGTAAGTAAGCAGTAGTTATATTTAGTTAGACTCAAGTATGATAATTCTGTGCATATCACATGTATTTGAAAGTATTCCAGTGTACATTTTCAGGTGTAAATATTCTACATTCAGGTTTATACATTGGCACACTGACCTGGGCTTCTGCTAGCCATTAATCATAACTGAAAATCACGAGATGTCTGTATATAGCATTCTCAATTTGCTTGAGGGATGGACCTTAGGAATTAGCAGGGGATCAGTTTGAAAGTTTGCAGTTTAAAATGTTTAACCAATCACAGAAAAAAAAAATGTTCATTTTCACTGTATACATGTTGGGACATTTAAAAAAAGGTTGCATGTGTCATATCCTCTAGACCAAATTTAACCTTTCTACCATAGGTGTGATTTTCTTAGTATTGTTTTCTGGAGTTTCCCTCATTTAAACCCACTGGAATGAACTGAGAGGAATTATCTCTCTGGTCTGAGCCATGATGACAGAAAGCACAATATTCAGGAAACCTGGAAGGTTTTTACTTTCTAAATGTTTCACCTGAGCCAAAGATGAAGAACGTTTATCATGTGACAAGAGTTTTTTACTTTGTTTCCAGTTCAGCTGGTTGAAAAACGCAGATTTTTTCTGCTGTGAATGAATTACATGGGAACATATGGATAACCATATTTTAATGTTTAATATCATGCTTCTGAGATTTATACTGTACCTCAAAGCTCTAGAGGAAAGCAATATCTTCTTTTTCAAATTATCTACATGGAATGGAAAAAAGGTTGAGGTTTCTTAGTAGACAGTGCTATAATGGTTGCTGAGACTTTTGTTTGGATGGATGGCTTGTAAGATAAATAATGTGCATGTTTCCTAAGCTTTTTATCTCCATTTCACTAATTACAATGCAGTTGAGTTTTAAGTCAGATAATGTAGTTACTAAAATCTTTCATGGTCTGATATACATTTGCTTGTTTCAGGCCATTTCTTTGCAGGCACACTGTAAACCATTGCAAATGGCAATAAATTGCTCACCCGCATGAACAAACAAGTATGCTGGGAAAACCAGGAAAAGTTGTGACTGGACTGTGGCTTGTACTGATAAGAGGGAGAAAATTAGGTGCATGGGGTACTGATAATAGCTAGTACGTCTTGAGTTCTGTCACTATAAAATCTGCTTACAAATCTTGGTAAACACTTAGGAAATGAACAATTTGCATTTGAAGTGATGCAGAAACACTCTTTAATACATCTTGTAGCTTAGGTTTCACAGTCCAGACTGGCAGACATACTGGAAATGTAAATTAGGATGTATGATCAGAGATTCTATTGAAAAATTAAGCTAGCACAAAACATGTAATGAGTGAGGATTTGATGCATTGGTAGAGTAAGAAATTTGTCACTGGATGATGGTTGCGAGTCAGATTCTTCTGTAAGAGCATTCCTTCAAGTGGGTTCAGTGCTTCTCATAAACTTCTATGGTCTTCTTCCTGTGTGCCTATAGGGGGCTTGCCTGTAGGCATGCTCAGAGCACTCCCACAAAATTTGCACATGTGGGTGCTTTTTCTGAGTTAGAGGATAACACAGCAAGAGAGCAAACTCATGCAGGTTGTAGGAAACCATGGTTTTATTCCTTTCCGTCTGTGACTGAAAGAACGTGCTGGTTTGGTTTGGCGGAATTTTTGGTAGTGGAGGAAGGGCCCCAGGCGTGGCTCCTGTAAGAAGCTGAGAAGCTGCCCCTGCTCCAAAACCACCTAAGGAGCCATTAGATGGACAATAGATGCACCTCTGCAATTAACATACGAAAGAACTGAGATAAGAGCTGAGCAGAGTGAGCACTCAAAGGAGAGGAGCAGTGCTGGATGGGCAGAACGTGCTGGTGGTTGGTGAGGAAGAAGGGGAAGAAGGTTCCCAAGCAGAAGTTTCCCTGCAACCCATGGCGAGATGGCAGCTGTGCCCCTGCACTCGTGGAGGAACGTGGTGGAACATTCCCTGGAGGTGCCAGGAGGGGTGAACTTGCCAGCGGACTTGGATGTTGTGGCCAATGGACTCAGATTTGCTGCCAGTGGACTCGGATTATGCAGTTTTGGAAGACCCCGGTGCCAGGGGAGGTGACTGTTCCCGAAGAAGCCCATGACTCTGTGGAAAGCCCAGGCTGGAACAGTTTGCTTCTGACCTTGTGGGAAGGACTTATGAAGGAGTCGTTCGTAGAGGACTTTCTCCCATGGGAGGGACCCCATGGAGAAGCAGGGAAGGACTGTAAGGAATCCTCCCTCAGGAGAAAGGAGCAGCAGGAACCACCAGCCTGTGAACCGACTCTAAACCCCATCCCCCTGTGATGCTGAGGGAAAGAATAATAGCTAGTACGTCTTGAGTTCTGTCACTATAAAATCTGCTTACAAATCTTGGTAAACACTTAGGAAATGAACAATTTGCATTTGAAGTGATGCAGAAACACTCTTTAATACATCTTGTAGCTTAGGTTTCACAGTCCAGACTGGCAGACATACTGGAAATGTAAATTAGGATGTATGATCAGAGATTCTATTGAAAAATTAAGCTAGCACAAAACATGTAATGAGTGAGGATTTGATGCATTGGTAGAGTAAGAAATTTGTCACTGGATGATGGTTGCGAGTCAGATTCTTCTGTAAGAGCATTCCTTCAAGTGGGTTCAGTGCTTCTCATAAACTTCTATGGTCTTCTTCCTGTGTGCCTATAGGGGGCTTGCCTGTAGGCATGCTCAGAGCACTCCCACAAAATTTGCACATGTGGGTGCTTTTTCTGAGTTAGAGGATAACACAGCAAGAGAGCAAACTCATGCAGGTTGTAGGAAACCATGGTTTTATTCCTTTCCGTCTGTGACTGAAAGAACGTGCTGGTTTGGTTTGGCGGAATTTTTGGTAGTGGAGGAAGGGCCCCAGGCGTGGCTCCTGTAAGAAGCTGAGAAGCTGCCCCTGCTCCAAAACCACCTAAGGAGCCATTAGAGGGACAATAGATGCACCTCTGCAATTAACATACGAAAGAACTGAGATAAGAGCTGAGCAGAGTGAGCACTCAAAGGAGAGGAGCAGTGCTGGAGGGGCAGAACGTGCTGGTGGTTGGTGAGGAAGAAGGGGAAGAAGGTTCCCAAGCAGAAGTTTCCCTGCAACCCATGGCGAGATGGCAGCTGTGCCCCTGCACTCGTGGAGGAACGTGGTGAAACATTCCCTGGAGGTGCCAGGAGGGGTGGACTTGCCAGCGGACTTGGATGTTGTGGCCAATGGACTCAGATTTGCTGCCAGTGGACTCGGATTATGCAGTTTTGGAAGACCCCGGTGCCAGGGGAGGTGGCTGTTCCCG
Organism: Chaetura pelagica; assembly: GCF_000747805.2. Taxonomy (NCBI): domain Eukaryota; kingdom Metazoa; phylum Chordata; class Aves; order Apodiformes; family Apodidae; genus Chaetura; species Chaetura pelagica. The sequence goes on from NW_009954544.1 coordinate 777,284, forward strand.
AAGAAGCCCATGACTCTGTGGAAAGCCCAGGCTGGAACAGTTTGCTTCTGACCTTGTGGGAAGGACTTATGAAGGAGTCGTTCGTAGAGGACTTTCTCCCATGGGAGGGACCCCATGGAGAAGCAGGGAAGGACTGTAAGGAATCCTCCCTCAGGAGAAAGGAGCAGCAGGAACCACCAGCCTGTGAACCGACTCTAAACCCCATCCCCCTGTGATGCTGAGGGAAAGATGAGGGTGACGTATGTGAGCACTGCTCTTCGTGTTGTCTGTGTTTTTCCCCAAGTTGAGTCAGTTTTGCTTGTGACCTTAATCGGTGAAGAGCCCTGCTTGTCCTTTGTCTTGACCCATGAGCTTGGTCCTCATCATCCTGGAGTGTTTGGGGGGGGGGAGTTGAGTGAACGGCCATGTGGCTGTTCTTTGTTGTTGTGTTGGGCCCAAACCACGACAAAGATTCGAGCACATCTTGCCTGCCAGGACTGAAACCATTTAGCTAGGGCCATGCTCATGCTGAGTGTGATTCCCCTCTCTGGCAAGGCGAAGCTTGGCTTCTTTTCTGCAGCATGTCTTTGGCAACAGCTATGGAGCACACCTAGTTAAACCTGTAATCTGACACTGAAGGCACACTTCAGGGAGGTGTGGAGTATGTTAGTTTGAAAGATTACAGTTCTTCCCACCAGAGACAAACACATGAAAGAATTGTAAAACAATTGTAAAACAAAAAAGCATCCCCTCTCTCAGTCTTTAAGACAAAAGTTGTGTCATTGCAAAGTAAGTCTCAAAGATATGAATTACCCAAAAGAAGAAGAGCACTAGCTTTCAGTCCCAAGTAACTTGTCTGAGGTTCATAAAAAATGGTTTTTATAATATATGTTTGTCATCAGAATTGTTCTTTTCAATAAAATTTTGTTTGCTCGGTGTGCAGATTGCCATTTTACAGACATCCAACTCCCTCTGTTCTGATATGACTGACACAGAGTATGAATTTTCACTGCTTAATAATGGTATCCCTAAGTTTCTCCTTAGGTGTGTCTCTATACCCCTTCTGTGTGTGTGTGTGCGTGTGTTTGTAAATGGAGGATTCTGAATATATGGACGTTAGCAGGATCTTGGTGCCTCAGTTATTGCCTTTTATCTCAGTCTTCTAAATCCATAATCAGGATTATATGTGGTCAGGTTCCATGAGTATGCTTAACAAGATGCATCAGTGCTAGATATGTTTCTAGATGGAGATTTTATGACTGAATCCTCATCTGTGAAATAGATATGTGTTTCCTGTAAATATGAGCTGGCACATAAACAACATATCTAGGTAATTTTAAGTAATTAGTCATACAAATGTGAGTCTACATATGCATTTGAAAGAATGCAGTTCTGCAATGACTTTTTACATATGTTACCAGTTTTCTTCTGCATTTATTTTGAAGAATGGTTTTCTGAGATACTTGTCTTTCAGCACAAAAAAAAATAAATGCTGGAAGATTAAGCAGGTCAAATATTCTACAGGGTTTTTTTCTCTTTCTAATTTTTATTTCTCCATAACAGGTGATTTGTATATTGGAGGAGTGGCCAAAGAAATGTTTAAATCCTTGCCAAAACTGGTGCATGCAAAAGAGGGATTTCAAGGCTGTCTTGCATCAGTTGACTTGAATGGACGACTCCCTGATCTAATCTCAGATGCTCTCTTCTGCAATGGGCAAATAGAAAGAGGATGTGAAGGTATTAAACATGCTGGTATTTTTTTATGTTCTAGTGAAAGTATTGTGTGAATCCTAATGAGTTTTATTGTATGTACACTCTGTAGATGAAGAATTTATATTTTGCCTGCTTCTAATTGGTCTTGTTTGACACTTATATAAAGTCTTACATAAAGACTATATTTTTTTAGTATTATGGAGACAAACATGTGCCTGCCCTACAGTGCAGAGGTCGATCTGAGAACAAGTTAACTTTTAAAATGTTTAAAGCAAATTCTGTCCTTCTCTAGTGGCAAGATATTTTGCATGTATTTTGTTTACTTTTGATATATTTTAATTAATGATGGAAACAATAACAATTCGCTTAAATGAAGTCCTTTGTATTGTCATAACACTTAGGGATTAGCTATTGCTAAGATATTTTTTTAATTCAATTTTTAAAGCAGACATTTTGAGTTGATTAATTCAAGGCTAATTTATGAAACTGAGATCAATCTTCCATCATCTCTAATTTTGCTCATCCCTGAGATTTGAATTGTCATGAGTCCTCCTATCTGAAATCAGCAACAGCCAACTATGATTTATCTCACATTTTTTATGTTGTTATTGACTCATCTGGAATATGGAATTTAACTGAGGACAGAATTAGAAGAGGTGTATTTGTAATTCAAGAGTGTCAATCTCTAGCTATTTTTCCAGCTGTCATTTACTTCCACCTTATTTTTACTATGATTTATTCAATAATTTAGATAAATTCTGTCTCCCTGCATATATATTTATTTACATAATTCTTAATTCTGTGGGTATGTTCAATTTTATGTATTCTCTCTAAAGTGCCATTCTTCTCTGGACAGAAAAATGGGCAAATGACATGATAGAATTTCAATTTGGAATCTTGATTATTTTAATATCAAGTTTGATAATTTTTCAAATAGACCTTGTAAAAAATCCAAACAGAACTGGGGGGTTTCCTTCAGCTTCACAAGATAAAGCTTTCTGGTGGATGAATTCTGTCTCTCTTTTTGTTTTCCCTACAACTACAGTACTATTGTACTGGTGGTACAGTATTCTTATTCTTTACCTGATACTTTTAGTTAATGGTATAAATTCTATGGATAGCACATAGAAATATAAAATATTCATAATTTATTTTTCTGTAGCTTTAGTGTCTATTTATTTTTATCAGGAATGGAAAAATATGTATAAATTTGTTTGTCACCAAGATCAGACAATTAGATTCTGCTTTCTGAATGACGTTAGCAAGTTCCATGCCTTTACCATCTCTTCAGAAGTACACCATAATTCCAGTATGCATTTCATAGCTTCTTTTGAGACTATGTACTTTTCTAAATAAATTCTATGTGCTTCAGAGAAATATTGCCATAAGTCTAGAGTGCAAGTTCATTGACCATGGAATATAATTTACTTTTGGATTAATCCACCTTGTTGACAAATTTTCAATGGCTAGAACAGATAGAAACTAACAGTTAGAAATGTAAAATATGCTAACTAGTTCTTTGAATTGTTAACAACAAACCCCAGAGCCATTTTGTGAGTATCATCCCTGTTTTCCTCTAGACAAATCCATTGTACTTTCTTTACACATTTTAAATAAAGCAGAATTATAGAAATTACAGAATTATGAAAAAAAATACTTTTAATATTTTTTGGAGGAAAATACACTGTGTGCATACATGTACTAATGTAATACAATGTAATGTAACATAATATATAATTTATAAGTAATTTAATATGTGTATTAAATTAACTGTATTAAAAGTTTCAAAGTGTTAACACACATGAAGACACCTGATGATACATGTTTTTGCACTAGGTAGTAAAACATTATACATGCTACTTTAAAATGCTTTTTGGGTAATATATAGTATGTAAGCCCTCACATAAGACAAATGTAAATTTGAGGCCAAATCCAGTCAATTAAAAGCCTGTAGTGAAGAATGAATACATTTAGAATATTTATGTAGATTCAAAAGATGAGTACTTAGGAAGAGGGTATCAGAGTATTTTTGCTAAATAGCTTAATTCTGTAATATATATATATGAAAATGCGAACCTGTTATTGCAGATATTGTGATATTTACCAACATTAAACAGTCTTTCTCTGTTCTTTTAAAAAAACCCTACTTTTAGTAGAAGAAATTCTTATATTTAAGATAGCCTTGATGGCAATTTTTGAATAATGACTACTATAGGTAATCCAAAAGTGCAAAATACCTTGCTTATAACAAGACCCTATCTGTATTCTTTTCAAATATGTGTGTTTTAACATACAGTTTTTAATGTGCCTACAGGGTCTTGCAGTTTATGTACTTCTAAGTCCTCATAACTTTTGCTCTACTTTTGCAAAGATGAGGAAATTTAACGTTGCATAACTAAAGTGTAAATAAATGCATGAATATATAACATTTAAACACCTACAGATATTTTCACTTCATCTTTGTAAAGTTTCTGAGTAGCAGAATCGGGTGAGAAAAAAAATGTGTCTTCTCTTGTCAACTAAGGGCTTCTGTCACTATAATCCCCAGCTCAGGAAAGGGTGATGTAATGGCCAAATGTTTAAACTTCTGGGCTCAAAATTCCAAAGAAAGGAAGCCACTATCCTATGTCGGCCTACTGCAATTAGTCAGTTCTCTCTATTATTATTTGAACCAAAGAGAATAGAACACTTAATAGTTTTGCAAAACAGATGCAGTGTACGCTGCCCTTGTTCTTAATTGCACTGGTGACTACCCAGGCCCTTTCAGAGTTGTGCTCGAGCAGTGCCTCATTTAAAGCAAGTGACCGTTGAACTGATGTAAATCATACTGATATAGATTCTTCTGAAATACAGGCAAATCAAAAGAAAACCCTTCACTGAGATCTTCTTTGAAGGAAATGTAATGTGAAAGAAGAGTTAAGTGAATTTGTCTGTACAGGATGATTTAGGATATTTATATGAACTTTGGACCAGTTTTTCCCTGTCATCAATGACTAACAGTAGGAGTTTCATGTGGATATTGATGTGTTTTCTCCATAAGAATCTAGGATAATTTTATCATCCCAGAATGAAATTTTTCCTGGCAGGGTCAGGAGTCGGCATCAAATGTATGTGTGAGCTCGTAGTAATCTGTAGTTCATGGTGTGTATTTCAGTCTTCATTCACCAGTCACAAAGAAAAGGCTAGAAAAAAAGAAAGACCAGAGAGGATGACAGTGATAATTATTCTTAAATTCAGTGCATCTGAACATGATAAATGGCTAGTCAGGATTCAGCCATGCATTTACTCTGCTAATGTATTCATGTCTATCCAAGGAATTAAAAAAAACAAAACAACAAAAAACCCCAAACCTTTTAATTTTCCTTCATTACATGTCATCAGCTCAATTAACCATTATATTTGTAGTAAAATACTGGCAAATTACTGCTTTCTTATTTTGGCTTGCCTGAAGATTTTTGGCTACTAGCATTAATTTGTTTGCATTATATGGCATTTTTTTCTCTCTTTAACAGCAGCATGCACTTTACTCTGAATGTTTTTTTTTCTGTGTTTGCTGCCATTTCAATATTGCTTACTAACATTTAATATATTTTGCTTTTTTATTTTGCTGACAAAGTTGCATTGATGAAAGCTGATTTGCAAGGTAGATAGCCCTGTGTGTATTAAACAAGACTGAAACCCCCAATGCACAGTTGGATTTCTGCAATAAATGCTCTGTATGTTTCAGAATGAAAGTGTTCTTTTGTTTCAGGTTTTGCCTTTCACACCTCTAAAACAATGAGCTACATGAGCCTTCATTTTCCAGCATAGCTTGCATAAAGGCTTTCAGTCTTGAATGTTTGTATAGTGATTGCTTTAGTGCTTGGATCATTCCTTTTCAAATTTTTTTATATTGCAGTAGTCTAGTTATGATTCACTAGAAACAGAATAGCTTTGTTTTTTCATGTGTATGTTACATTTTGGCATGACAGTTCATTAGTAGTCTGATTTTCTGCATTTCCCCTTAAAAAGGAACCTGCATGGGATCCCTGAAGCATGTGAATTGGTACTTGCCAACATTCCTGCCAAAGAATCCCAAACTCTTCTTAATTTCAGACTTAAATAATTTAAAATAATTTGTGGGATTAAAATATTGCATAGTGTAACTTCATTTAATTATTTTTTTTAGATTTTGTTTTATTTTAATTTTATTTTTCAGTCTTTACTTTCATCTCCTAGACCTTTGCATTGTGGCATCTGCCTTTGCTTGTTGAAATGTATTTGCAGAAAAAAAATAATACTCAAATGTTTAGAAAATTTTTAGCCATTAATGATCTGATACAAGATTAACAAATAACTTGAAAGAGAGTTAACATTCCCACTGTACCTGGAATAACTCTGCTTCAGTTTGTGCATTTTTATGTGTTTGATGTGTCAAATTTAAAACTAAAGAAAAAAAACACCCTTTTAATAGTACATGCTGCTACAAAATCAGCAAGTTTATGTGTGTTTTCCTTGGTAAATCTTTGATGATTTGATTTGAGATGCTGGCAACTAGTTAATGTGATCCAGTGAGAATATTCTTCTCTGGAAGACAAAGTGCAAGTCCCTTTTTGTGTGTTCTCATCAGGCCCCAGCACAACATGCCAAGAGGATTCATGTGCAAACCAGGGAGTGTGCTTGCAGCAGTGGGATGGATTCAGTTGTGACTGTAGTATGACCTCCTTTAGTGGACCATTATGCAATGACCGTAAGTACACTAAAAATGCTGATTTGAACACTCAAGAGCTCTAATATTTGAAGCAAGGGCCTGAAGCTTTATAATACTTTAATATTAGATATTTAAATGAATGGACAAATCCTATGACAACCTGTAAGACTTGTGAAAAGAATACAGCTACATTTTACAGTATAGATTTTGGACAAAGTGCAGTATCAGACACTGGCAGAGTTTTGTTTTATTATACTTGAGTACATGTCTAAAATATTGATGGTTACCTGTTTATATAATCCCTTTCTTGCATAAATGTTACAAGTTGGTTTTTTTCTAATTAAAAAAAAAAAACACATTTTACATTTTATTGTTTTATAGGATTATATCATGAGGACTATAAATACTGTGAAACAGTTGACAAGGCTCATTATCTCCCTATGTAGATTTCTTTAGGTGACAGACTAAGCATTCCAATAATAAAAGCATGCCAAGTATTTTAGTTCTTTTACATTTCATCTAAATAAAACTACATAACATACACCAACCATATGGTCTTTCAGGAAAAGTTTAACAGTGTCAAGAATAAGGTTTACCAATATCATAGTATAATTTCATTCCAATCTGGCCTTATTGATCTAAATAGAATTAATGCAGAAGTGAAAGTGGAACAGTAATGTTAGAGCCATAATGATCCACAAGTACCAGATTAAAGCAAACTACTGAGTTTTCTTCTTAAATTGTAGTGTTTTAAATATCCAGATATTGCATATTTTTATATCCATATGAAGGGGGCATTTTTATTTCTATTTGTGTACATTTATCTGAATAAGTGACAGGTTGAATAGTCCCAACTCTCTCAGCCTGTCCTTGTAGGAGAGGTGCTCCAGCCCTCAGATCACTTTCTGGCCCTTCTCTGGACTTTCTTCAGGAGCTCCACGTCCTTCTTGTACTCTGGGGTCCAGGTGGGGTCCTACTGGCTATGCTTCCTTTGATGCAGCCCAGGACGTGGTTGGCTTCTGGGCTGCAAGCATGTTGCCAGCTCATCCACCATCACTCCTAAGCCCTTCTCCTCCAGACTGTTTTTGATCCATTCTCCACCCAGCCTGAATTTGTGCTTGGGATTGCCCTGACTCAGGTGCAGAACCGTGCACTTGACTTGGTTGAACTTGATGAAGTTTGCATGAGCCCATCTCTCAAGCCTGCCGAGGTTCCTCTGGATAGCGTCCCTTCCCTCCAGTATGTCGACCTCACCAAACTGTTTGGTGTCATCAGCAAACTTGGTGAGGGTACACTCAATGCCACTGTCCATGTCACCACGAAAGGTGTTAAACAGCACCAGTCCAAGTACCAAATCGTGGGCAACACCACTCATCACACATCTCCATCTGGACATCAAGTAATTGATCAGCACTCTTTGAGTGCAACCATCCAGCCAGTTCCTTACCAATGAGTGGTCCATCCATCAAATCCAGTTTCAATACTGGGATGTTGTGCAGGACAGTTTAAAGGCTTTGTACAGGTCCAGGTAGTGACATCAGTTGCTCTTCCTTTGTTCGCCGAAGCTGTGACCTCACTGTAGAAGGCCACCAAATTAATTAGGCAGGATTTGCCCTTGGTGAAGCTGTGTTGGCTGCCACCAGTCACCCCTTTGTTTTCCATGTGCCTTAGCAGAGCCTTAAGAAGGATCTGCTCCATGATCTAGCTGGGCACAGAGGTGAGACTGACTGGTCTGTAATTCCCTGGGTCTTCCTTTTTTCCCTTTTTGAAACTGGGAGCTATGTTTCCCTTTTTCCAGTTAGTGGAAATTTCTTCAGACTGCTGTAACTTTTCAAATATGATGGAGAGCGGCTTTGCAACTTTGTTGGCCAGTTTCTTCAGGAGCTGTGGATGAATCCCGTCAGGTCCCATGGACTTGTGCACCTTCAGGTCCTTCAGATGATCATGAATCTGCTCTTCTCCTACAGTGGGGAGGTCTTCCTTTCTACAATCCATGCCTTTGCCTTCTCTAACTTGGATGGTGTGACCAGAGCCTTTGCCAGTGAAGACTAAGGCAAAGTAGTCATTGAGTACATTAGCCTTCTCTATGTCCTGCATGACCTGATCTCTAGGTTCCTTCTGAAGCGGGCCCACAGTTTCTGTCATCTTCCTCTTATTGCTGACCTACCTGTAGAAACCTTTCTTCTAATTCTTAACATCCCTGGCCAGGTCCAACTCTATCTGTGCTTTGGCCTTCCTTACCTGATCCCTTGCTTCTCTGACAACTTGTCTGTACTCCCTCCATGATACCTGTCCCTCCTTCCACTCTCTGTATACCTTTTTTTTTTTTTTTGTACATTTAACTCTGTCTAGGAGCTCCTTGCTCATTCATACAGGCCTCCTGGCTCTCCTGCCTGCCTTCCTCTTCATTGGGAGACATAGCTCCTGGGCATGGAGAAAGTGATTCTTGAATATGGACTAGCTTTCCTGAGCTCCCCTTCCCTCCAGGGCTTTGTCTCATGGTATTCTACAAAACATATCCTTGAAGACATTAAAATCTGCTCTCTTGAAATTAAGGGTTATGAGCTTGCTTCGCTCCTTAATTGCTGCCCTAAGGATCCTGAATTCGACCATGTCATAGTTGCTGCAGCCTAGTCTACCATTAAGTTTTACGTCATCAATAAGGTCCAGCACGGCACTTTTTCTTGTTTGTTCCTCTACCATTTGGAGGAGAAAGTTGTCATCAGTGCACTCCATGAACTCCCTGTCAGTGAAGAAACTTTACCTAATAGCAATCTAAACCTTCCTTGGCACAATTTGAGGCTGTTTCCTCTTGTCCTATTGATTCTTCAAGCCCTTAATCACCTTTTTGACCCTTTGCTGGACTTACTCCAGTATGCCTATGTTGCTGTTGCACTAGGGAGCCAGCAGTATGAGACTGTGCTCCAGATGCATCTCAATAGTGCTGAGTTAGAGGGGAAGGATCACATATCTTAACCTTTCTGTGACATTTTTTCTAATGCAGCCAGTGAGATGTTGGCTGCCTTTGCGCAAGAGCGCATTGCTGATTCATGTTCAACTTGGTGTCTACCAGGATGCTCAGATCCTTTTCTGAACAGCTGATCATGCTGCATCCTATCCTGGTTCATGGGGTTATTCCTCCCCAGGTGTAGGATTTGGGATTTTCCTTTGTTTTACAAGGTCCTTGTCAGCCCACTTCTCCAGCTTTACAACATCCCTCTGAATGCACATGCATCTGGACTATCAACTGCTCCTCCCAGTTTTGTCTCAGCTGTAATTTGCATAAATGTGCACAAATTACCTTGCTGTATTTACACTGATACTTTCAGCATCTTTTTCATAATAACCTCAGTGCACAAAGATTTTACATGCATTGTTTCTGGGCTTTACAAAATAAATGTCTCATATATAATTCTTGTCTTTAATTTCCAAAGCAGAGAATTTAGAAGAAGTAACAAAAGAAGTATTTTCTTGAAAAGTGTCACAGTACATTTTACTAATACAATGTGCAAGGAGTTTCTTTAACTTTTCCTATAATAGCAAAATATTACTCCTGTACTGTTCAGTGTATTATTCCAAGTAAAAATGTGTACATCTTAACATGAAGATTTTTTGAAAGTTTGCTCAAAATAAGCACCACATAAGGCAAAATTTTTTTTTGAGATTCAGGGCAACACTGCTCTTCAGATGTGACAGACAGAAGTGTTACATTGATAAGTGTACAAAGCAGGCCAGTAGCAGTTGTTCCTACAAAACAGGATTTTATCGAAGATTGTACTAAAATGACAGTTAATGGCTGTTCTTACAAATGGATGGCTGCATGCAACCCCTCTGAGAAACCCTTCGTGAACATCACAACTACTTCTAAAAGCAGGTTATGTAGTGAAAGCTGTCCTCCCAATTTAGCTTTTTTTTTTTTCAAGAGTAGGATTGAAAATTACTCTGGCAAAGCAAAGCAAAACAAATCTACAAGAGATTACGTGTTTTCTGTAAGTTTGCATTTGTTTTTACTCAGGTGGTCTTTAAGTATAGCCATATTAGTGAGTGTAATGTTACGTTTGTGAAAACAAATACAGCTATTATGCCATAGAAAATAGCAAACATAATAACATTTTCACATTACATTAGTATAGAAATGTTCTGTGCCAAATTACAGGGCAGCTTCTACATTGTTACCATAAAGGAATAATGTATTGGCATTGTATTTCTGTTGGTATAGCTATGTCAACACTTCCATTATAAATCAGCTTCTGAAGGGTTAGAATTTCACCACACAGACTATTCTGACTAGAAATTTGACATTCAACTACTGTGATTAACAAAACTTTTTTGGCTTTTTTTGTTTTGACTTTTTACCAAGAAAAATCAAAAGCCCTCATTTAGGTGGGGAAATGTCAATATTACAAAATGGGTTAATGTAAAACAGGTTTGAGTTTTCTTGATATTTGATTTCGTTATAAAGATACAACCTTTCAGCAAAGACTATATCTGTAGTGATGGTTAGATTTTATTTTAAATGTGTTTGGATGTTAATAAAACATATAGGCCTTCTAGGAAAAGATGGAATCCACCTGCCAAGGTGGGGCAAAAGCATCTTTGCTGCAAGCTGGCTAACCTGGTGAAAAGAGAGCCAGGACTAGGGATGGTGGAGGATGGAGATAACTCTCGAGATAGCGAGGAAATAGTGGATTAAGTGTAAGGGGAAAGTGTGAGGTTCTAACTAGGGACAAGTGATAAGCCAGCTGAAAGCTTATCTTTGACTTAGAGGGCAGACCAAACTCTGATACGACTTCAGAGATATTTGTCCAGGAGATGTCTGGAGTGCATTTACTTGCTGACACAATTGATCAAGAAGCCAATGAGGAAAAGTACACCTCATATGTACAAACAAGAAAGAATGGGTTGTGATGGTCAGGAATTTCACATTACTGAGAGGTAAGAGCAAGACAAAAAGCTGGAACACAATCCTGGACTTTCAGAGAGCAGAACTTGGCTCTTCAGGGACCTGCCTGGAAGAATCCGGTAAGGCCCAGTAAGCTGGTATATTTTCAAGGATCACCTCCTTGAAGCCAAGCAACCATCTTACGCAACCTCATATACATAAAATCAAGCAAAGTGGCAAAAGGTAGGATGAGCCTCTGACAAACATTTAAAGGGAATGTGCAAGAGGTAGAAGCAGGGTCATGTGACTCAGGAAGAATGTAGAGGTGCTGCCCATGCACACAGGGAAAGCCAAAGCCCACTTGGATTGTAACCTGGCAAGGGGTTTGGAAGGTAAAAGCAAGGGCTCCTACTGGCTGTGAAAGAGGAGGAATATGTGGGCCTATCACTGAATGGGGTGAGGGGACCTCATGTCAAGGGATGTGGAAAAGACTGAGGTACTCCATCTTCTTTGCCTTGGTCTTTACGAGTAAGACCAGCCTTTAACACTTCCAGTAATCTCCAGTAATCCAGGTTCCTGAGACCAGCAGGAAAATCTGGAATAAGGAAGACTTACCTTGGTTAAGAAATATCAGGTCTGGGAATACCTAAACAAGGTGGAAATACACATTTCCTGAGGCCTGATGTGAGGCAGCCACAAGCATCACAGGTCATTGCAACACTTCCTTTGATGTTCTATGAGGGATCATGACCACTGGTGGCAGTTCCTGAGAACTGGATAAAAGCAGATGTTTCTCCTGCCTTCGAGAAAGAGGAACCAGTAAACTATAGGCCAGTCAGCCTCACCTCAATCACTGAAAATGTGATGGAGAAAATCTGCCTGGAAGCCATTTCCAAACATATTAAAAAGAAGAAAGTTATTAGAGGTAGCCAGTATGGATTTACGAAGGCAAATAATGAAGTCGATTCAGTACTTAGGTATTTGTCAATTTCTTGCTAAATCTGTGTTCTGATTTGCAACCATGCTGAGCCAATTTCTTGCTAAACTGAAAATCTGTGTTCTGATTTGCAACCATGCTGAGCACTCAGAATTGAAAATTAACTGAAACATGTATCTTTCCAGAAAATACAATCTTATTTCAGATTTAATATACTGAACAGTAGATATTTTTGGCTGCTACTGAGGATGGTAGAACTTAGGCACTGTAAAAATACGTTAGTTAAAATTTATGAGAGATTTGGGTATTAGAGTATTTGAAATTATAAAAATTCCCAGGAGGAACTGAATTATTCTCTCTTCAGTGTAGTGTTTGGTGAGTAAGTAATACTGAGGTTATACTTTGAACCACAAAAACCCCAAATATTGAGTCAATGTTCAACTTCAGCAGTAAGTGAGCAGTTTTATATACATCAGCCTTCCTCACGGCAGAACTCTGATGAAACAGGCACATTCTCATTGAATGAGACAAAAGTCTCATACTTTGTGAACATGTAATTAGCAAGTAGGTAACAATCTACATAGAAGGAGGGGTAATTTAATACTGCACACAGAAATGTAGACCTTGCTTTCCTTTGGTCCACAGTGTCTTGAAGAAGGCACAGTGTCTTGTATGGTGTTGACAGTGGATAGTCATTCTCCTCTCACAATGTCTTCCTTCTTCTGGAATGCAAATCAGAGGGTGATAATCACATAATCTCTGTTTACATTATCAGTCAGGTATTACACGAATGATGGATTTAAATAATTTTACTGCATTTATTTTTTTTCACATTTATTTTAGCTGTTATGGATGCTACATCTTTTGGATCTTTTGACATGCATGCGCAGTAGCAAGTTTTGCTACTTTTGTCAGAAGGATATATACAAAACAAAGAGGCTTAATTAAACCTCTCAACAAAAGCTAAACTAACCATCAGCAACCATCAGTAGTACTTTCCGTGGTAATATTACATATTCCTAAGACTTTGCAGCTACTAATTACCAATAATTCTATAACCTGCTATTAAAAAAAAAAAAAAAAAAAAAAAAAAGTTAGAAAATTCCACAGAGTACTTCAAAACACATTTGATTTCCATCTCCAGTAGCTGATAACATACTAGTCTAAATACTTCATATGATTATTTTGCCACAGAGGCTCACAGTACACAGGAGAAATAAAGATAGCTGCACACAAAATTACAATGCAGAGCAAACTGCTGGAATGAACTAATTGAAGAAATCTCCATTTGTCTTATCTTATCCAACATCCCTCTACAATGAATATCTGGAATTTCTGGTGACAAACATCAGTGACTTAATTTGTATAAACTTTAAAGAAGTAGGACTTCTCACACACAGTCTTGAAAATACAGAAATGCTGAGGTGTTCAGGAGAAATAGAAAACCTGTAACTAAAACAAGGGAAGCAAGAAATGTTGCATGTGAGCCATGGCTATGAACCAGGATTGTTTTTTGGTAACTTTTAATTTTTTTTTAATTGAAATTCTAATCAGGATAGACTTGCACATTGAGCTGTCAGACTCCTGTGATGTTATATGGGAGCATATGTTGCTCCAGCCAGAACTATTGAGTGTGATGCACAGATGACAACATTTTTCAAGGTTTTATTTGCCCAGCTGAATTAGCTTTTTATCTCCTTTGTTTTTGTAGTACATAAGTTTTGGGCTTTGGTTAAGATACATAAGGCCATTAAACATATTAATTTACATGCTTTTGTTGACAGTCTGAAAACAAGTTTTAGAACTTCTTTCTTGTTTGCATATAAATTCTGGAGTAGTCAGATTAGCTGTCCATGACTAAAATAGTTCAGTAATTCCCATTTTCTTATAATACATTACAAACTATAGCTTTAAAAAATGAAAAGAGTAGAAACTTGTTTGACAGTGATTGTAGAAGTTCTTACATGTGAGAATATTTCTAAGAAGCAGTAAATAGTAAAGTTTAAATGAGATAGTTGGTACAGGAAAAGCTACAAAAGAACATTCAAGGTAGCCAGAAGACATTGTTATAGTTGTGCTGGTAGCTCTGATAGAAGAAGTTATGCAACATTTTTTACCTACTCAGAGGTATTTTCTGTTTCACAATATTGAAAATGGAATATAGTGTCAGAAAATTACTAGCTTCTTTCTGCCTCTGGAGGAATCAAGGGAGTAATTAAACTGGATTTTGGTATGTCAATAATATCTTTCTCTTGTTAATGGCATAGTAATTTTGTAAATCAGATCCTAGAAGTCTTTCCAGTGTCATAAAGGTGGAAATGATTAAGGGTTAATTAAATATATTCTCATGGAACTAAAATGATTCTGTTGGGTATCATTAGTTCCTTTCTCTAGAACTTTCAATTATTACAATTTAATAGCATACCACGTACAATTAAGGTCTGAAATTTTTTGTAGCCAATGGATATTCACAGTAATAAGCATAGTGGATGAGTGCTGTCACCGTTCTTTCTTACAGATTTCTCTGAACAGTCCAATATAATCTATTTAAATAATTTTATGTAACTAGTAGTTTTCTGAACCAGTTAAATCACTATACAGGGCACAGCTGCAGAAAAAGTTTTGGCTCTGTAATGTCAGTCATGCCTGTCCAACAAAGCCAAAAAAGGAGCAATGAGTTAAGTGCTAGTTTTCTGAATAGATGGCAGCTGCAAGGGTCACAAATGGTAAGAAAAAAAGGAAGAGCTTTCCTAAGTGGTGTTTTCTGTAACACACAGCTCAAAGTATATACAGGGAGTTTGGTTTAAACTATGTAAGAACAGTAACACAGCAATGCACAATGGTGCTTCAGATAGATAAAATTATTTAATCTTTCTGAAGTCTGTACAACTGGACTTAGGTTACTAAGTCAACCTGATCTTCCTCAACATGCATTCTGGCTTGACAGATAGATATGTAGGTTAGATTCAGATATGTAAAACTTTTATACTTACTGCAAACCAAGATTTTCTTGGTAGCTTGATATCATCTGCAGAGCCTTCTGTTCATTTTTGCCATTTACTGCAGAAAATTGAGGCAAAGAAAACTTTTCTAATAAAAGCAGATTGAACAAAATGATCTGAATCTTGTTTGGGTAGATCAAGGTGATCTGGTGTTCACATTAACGATCTGTGTAATTCCTCAGAAACTGAGAATAAAGCATGCAGTAGAGTAATGGCAAGGCACAGAAAAGGATATTTAATGCTTTTATTGAAGCTTTCATGAGTTTGTTCTGATACTACAAGATGGATATTATTCCTGGCTTTTGACTGCTTTTGGCCTGCAAGCTCCACCTAACCAGCAGTCAATCTGGATGAAATTACCTTAATTTTCTTAGCAAATGCATCCATAAGCATGCTTTATTTTCTCAATATTACATGGGTTACAATGTTACATGTGAGATCCTTCAATATAGCATTTAGGCTTAGGCTTGTGAATCTTGAATACTGATGCTGTATTTGCAAGTTTTCATAGCTGTTTTCTGCTTAGATACTTTAGGAAATTATGAAAGAAGGTAGCAGAGTCAGTAATAACAGTATGAAAAAATACTGATGGAAGCAGCACTGCTAAGGCTGAAGGAATTTTACAAGGTTTAGTGTCTGGTTGCTCAATGAAGGCAAGTGCAAAATGAAATCCCAGCCTGCAGAAAACAATTTCATATTAAAAGCAGTCAGTACCCATCTTGGGTACTGTAAAGTTCTTCTACTGTAGAGAAGGGGGTGAAGAACAGCCAATGATTATGAAATTGTTTGGTGCCCTCAAATCCAATTTAAAGACTATGTTAAAGATGCTTGTCACTTTGGTGCTAATTCTGGAGCAATTTTTGTGCTGTCAAGCTTTATGCTATCACTCTGTAATGAAGCTATACTTTGAATTGAAAAAAGACCTATAAAGAAGAACATCATTTCACTGTAAACATCCACACACTGAAAAAACACTTAAAATGTATTATATGCAGTATTCAGTGGCAAAGTGCATTAATATTTACAGATAACATTTGCAAGTTATTTTAAGGTTTGAGTCTGCTTTACCATGTAAGGACTTCCTCCCCATAGCATGTTTGTTGTTTTTAAAATTCTCTCCATTCTAAACTGTGTAAATCTTAAGAAAACTGATCAGATCAGTGGGCTGATATGTGGATTATATTAATATTTTACAGAGGAATCAGAGTGCTTTGAGTTTGGAAACTTGATGCTGCTTAGGTGTATTAGCTGTGAAGGACCATTACCTCCTATCCAGAGATCCTAAAAGAGGAGCTGACAGCACTAAATCCCTCTAAAAATAAGGTTTTTGATCACTTACATGGTCCAAACATTGCTGTGTGCTGGGAAACAGAGGTGTACGTACACATCCTGAGATAAGGCCAGGATGGATGTTTTCTACCAGCAGACTGAAATTTAGTTACAATTTGAGTCTCAAATAATCAGTGGAATCACTGATAGTAATACGTTGAAATCCAGAGTCACTACATATGGTCATGGAATTTTCCCTCCCTCATCTATTAAATACACTTCTTAAAATTAAACCCAGAGGTTTTGAAACTGCTTGAACTCTTCTCTCCTTTTTTTCACTCTTAATTCTAGCTTCTGAATCACTAAAACATGCTAGCCTCGGCTTAGGTTGATTGCGATCATGAATTTTCTTCTGATGCAGTAGTAATTGACTTTCGTGTCTGGTAAAAAATTAATCAAAGTTGATTTTAACCACTGATTCTGTAAGTGGCAGATTGTAGAATCATAGATTTGTTAAGGTTAGAAGGGACCTTAAAGATCATCCGAGTTCCACCCTCCCTGCTATGATCAGGGACCCCTCCCACTAGACAAGGCTGCACAAGCGTCATCCAGCTTGGACTTAAACACCTCCAGGGAGGGTGTGTCAACAACCTCCTGGACAACCGTATTCCAGCACCTTACTACCCTCGTGGTGAAGAATTTATTCTTGATGTGTAACCTAAATCTCCCCTCTTTCAGTTTTAAAACCATTGCCGCTTGTCCTATCACTGCCCTCTCTGGTGAAAAGCCCCTCCCCAGCTTTCCTGCAGGCCCCTTCAGGTACTGGAAGGCCACTGTAAGGTCTCCCCAGAGCCTTCTCTTCTCAAGGCTAAATAATCCAACTCCCTCAACCTGTCTTCATAGCAAAGGTGCTCCAGCTCTTTGATCATCCTCATGGCCCTTCTCTAGACCCTCTGCAACAGTTTCATGTCTTTCCTGTTATGAGGGCTCCAGAGCTCTACACAGTACTCCAGGAATGGTCATATCTTTTATTATATCTTTGCTCATATTAATGTATTTGCTTTAAATACTCATGTTTTTGATACTTACTGAAAATAGCCTGTTCTTGTAACTTTATGACCTGTAATTGTAGCAGCTGTCAGATATCTGAACTGGCTTCATAGCAAGGTCATCTCTCTGGTTTTGACTTTGGGCCAGATCTCTCCTGAAGAGAATGAGAAGCACCACAATCTTTCATCATATCTGAAGAAGCTAAAAGGCCATCTTAGTGTTTCACCATTGATCTGTATTTTAGAATTACACTTGTAATTAAAGCCCTCCTGCACTGTTTATCCTTCAAGCAGTTGTACGTTGTACAGCATATACAAAACAGTTACCCAATATTTCTGGGAAACGTCTGAATCCCTGCACAATTGTACTTACATTTTCATAAGCAGTAAATTGGGCACAATCTAAACAAAAGTCCAATTTACTGTGCATGTACAAGGCCATTTGAGTAACTCTTTCACAAAGGGTTTAAAACTGCTCAGAAGTATCAGACTTCGTACACATAAAGACCTGATACGTATGTGGGCAGGGAACAAGTTTGAGATACCTAAGGGTCTAGCAGTTCAGCCAAGGTGCAAGATACCTGAAAACTATGGGCAAATATGAAAAATCCTCTAACTTTTGCCAGAATCCCAAAGTCAAGAAGAGGATGTACAAGGGGTTACTTGGATTTCTGTTTGGTAAACTTCTCTCACCAGATTACTCTCTTTGGCCAAGTTCTGCTTTAGTTTTGTGCTTCAATCTTTCTTGGGTTATTCAGTCTTTTTTTTTTTTTTTGTCTGCTAAAAGGATGGGGACACATTTTAATAGGCTTCCTTCTGGAATCCCTGAAGGCAAGTCTTTACAGCAGGAAAAAATTCAAATGATAATATCTCTGTAATTGAAAGTACTACTAGTTTTGAAATTTGCTGGACCAGTAGTGGCATGTCAGATCAAGTTCAGATACTTTCAGAACGGCATAGATTTAACTTTTGTAAAACTCAAGCTGAAAATTTTTGAAAATAATAATTTTGGGAAGATTTTACTAAGCAAATGTCGTCCTATTTCCTCCCAAAATTCTATTCTTAAGCTTTTATCTTTCTAGCCTTTGCTTTCTACCAACATGTATGAGTAGTGACATTTAATATGAACAGTTAATGCAGCTTTACTGGGATGACAGCCAACTTCACAGAAAGCTTCTGTAACCCCAACAAATGCACAGGGCTGAGAGAAGATGTTTTCACGATTAACCTGTGGATGACACTGTATGCCATACAACAGGTAATAGCTTGTCAATGCTGGTTTGTAAGCCTTTAATAGAAAGCTGGTGTTTGTAGTTTCAGATGTCACCAAAGGATATTCCTAGTAATTTGAGTCTTTCTGTATTGTGAGGTAATTTTGATCCAATTGACCAGAAGATAAATAAGTCATCTAAGCAATTGCTCCAACCTGTTTCTCGGCTCCCTTCACTACAAGAATGTAGTCAAGATTAAGATTGTATGGTAGTTAAAATGTTGTAAAAAATATTGTTGAATTAACTGCTTTGGAAAATGCCAGTTTCAAAAGTCATAATAGGAGGGTCTTCCCTGCATTCAGAGTAGGAGCAGCATCCTAAGTAGCAATATAAAGTTTCCATAACACTCTGCTAGTGTAACCCTATATAGAAACTGTCCAAAAAAAGTGAATTCTGTTCCTTTTCAAAAATTTCTTTAAACTACTGATTTCACGTACCTTCTGAAATGGGAGTGTCAGTGGAAGTGGGGATGGCAAAGATATTTTTAAGTCATGTCATGTAATGCAGCATCCCCTGATGGCTGTGGGGGGACCAGCTGGGAGCAAATTTCAGGCTCTCAAACTTCTTAGGCCAGATCTACATCTTAAGCCAAGATCTTCTGGAACTACATCTTTAGCTTGATATGCCAGAAACAATCGCTATGGTGAAGGCATGCTGGGAACAAATAGTAATCTTGCTCAGCTTGGGTATAGTAAGTTACAGATGTCTAGGTATTGGTGGGGTTGTATGCTAAATAATTTTTAAAACTGCAAAACACAAGAAAGAAGGAGTAAGAGATAATGTGGAAGACTGTACAGAATTGTAACCTTGCATATAGTTGTTGGCAGTTATATAGCCTTAGATCATGTGCTCTGGACAATAATGGATAGTTAGAAGCAGAGTTCTGAGCAATTTTAAGGATAAGGCCTACCAATTTTTAAGAATAATAGAACATATGAGGACTCCACAGGACATATGTACATAGCCATGTTCTCTTCTAATTTTATTTAAACTGAAATATGAACTGAGAAGCACCTGTGCACGAGCAAATACTAATTCTCCCATTTTCTGAAATTAAATTTAATTATTATTTTTATGTGAGTAGAAATATGAATGGGTACAGAACTATAGAAGTGGTCTCCTATGAAGAGAAAAACATATATTATCATCATCTCAAAGATAATTTGAATTATTTACTCATATAACTGAAGAAATCCTTTCTTCATCACTACTAAAATATAATTGCACTTTTTTTGAAAAATGGAGATGGCAAAATTAATTGTGGATCAATAGCAGCATTTTGGAAATTTGTTCTCTGTCCTCTTATATATGTATATATGCACTAGTAATCCCCTTTTCACAGTAAGATGTCTTCTAAAATTCTCAGCTGATTTTCTGTTTTTTTTGACAGTGTGAACAATTTGGTTGTTTTGGGGCGTTTTTTCCTGCTCAAACATGAAAAGGCTATAAATCCAAAGATGAGGTTTAATATGAGTTTGCATATTGCAGATATTCTGTTTTCTAAGCAGTTGTGTGAAATTGCAGGCATTTCATTAGATGGATTTAACTGAGAAGAGCCTTCATCTTTGCGGGCAAGTAAAAATGATAAAAGGAGTACAGAAGAAATACGGAACTCAGAGGTCCCTAAAGACCTTTAGGATTTTAACCTTCATTTGCTTTTTAATCTTAGGAGTCTTTATTATTATGTGGAAGCATGTGGCTTAGTTCTTCAACTTGGCAGGTGGTAGCAATCCTGTAATTATGATCTTGGTTATGTGCTGCCAATGCACAAAGGGGAGCCATGGTAATCCACTCCAGTGCATTTTCAGTAGTCATTGCATATTGCTCATGCTCTTCAGCATAAAATCCTATGTCAATCTCTGTGTAGTAATAAAATTACTCAAGTTATGAAAAAATAAACAGTTTTAACTTTTGCAGAAAGTAACATTAAATCACTAGCCATCATCTATCACTATGCCACAGATAGCAATTAAAATGTTTGATAAACATTAAGAATATGTACTCCTGTCCAGGCTGCCTCTTTTTTTAGCTATTTTCATAAATACATTATTTAACCTACACTTGTCCTTTAAATATTAGGAGTCTGAAGAACAGGTCTTTTACAAGGGGAGGCTGAGGGATCTGGGCCTGTTCAGCCTGGAGAAGAGGAGGCTGAGGGGAGACCTCATTGCTCTCTACAACTACCTGACAGAAGGTTGTAGTGAGGTGGGTGTTGGCCTCTTCTTTCTAGTGACTGGTGATTGGACAAGAAGAAAATGGGTCAAGTAATGCCAGGGGGGGTTCAGGCTGGATATTAGAAAAAAATTTCTTCACAGAAAGAGCGGTGAGGCATTGGAATAGGCTTCCCAGGGAGGTGGTAGAGGCACCAGCACTGGAGATGTTAAAAAAAAGGGTGGACATGGTTCTTCAGGAGATAGTTTAGTGGTCAGGGGAATGTAGGATGGATGGTTGGACTTGGTGATCTTCAAGGTCTTTTCCAGCCTTAGTGATTCTATTATTGTGTCATCATTTATGTTCAGTTTAAACCAGCTTTTAAAACAAAAATATTTGTAATGACATTTTTTGCTATTGCTACCTGCTTCTATTTATTAGTATGTGTATTCCATTTAATATAATGTGATTTATCTCTTCCCTCAACTTCATTTAGGCAGTAATTCTCTGTAGTTATTTATGACTGGACTTCAGGCTTTTTTCAAGCACTTTAAGACCCTTTTTGTTTTCTTCTCTTGAAGTAGCATGAAAGGGACTTAAGTAAAAATCCAGTATATCTACAGAGAGCCAGAGTAATTACCTTAAGAAGATAAGATTCAATGGTGCTGTCAGAAAAGGAAATCTCCCCTCTTCCCCCAGCCCCGGGGACAGCAAGACAAATGAACAAGATCATGGACCTAAACAGGAGATCAGAAGTTTTGTTTTGACTCTGACTATATTGATCTGGGTTATCCCTGGGATTCTCAGATAGACACCACTGGTGTTATGTCCCCTGCTCACTATCCACAATGGCTTTTCTGCCCAGTAGAGGTAGGATCAGAATACAAACAAATAAACTGTTCATCTAAGCTATTGCAGTGTTATATACAGAAAGTGATTTCTGCTATCCAGACTATTGTGTTAGATTCAAGATTGTAACTTTTCGAGGAAAGTCTGTCAAACATAGAGGATTCATCAGTATTAAAGTAATAATGAACTATTTTGTCCAATCTAAACTAGCAGCAATATTTCATACCTCTGTGAAAAAACATTAAGTATACTATGACATTTGGGATATGAGTTCATGGGTGATACATTAGAAAAAGGTGATAATAGCAAAATAATTATTTATCTTCGATGTCTATTTTTAGGTACACTTTTTCCTGAAAGGTTCTATAGCTTCCCAAATGAATACGTTTCTGTAGCATGCTGCACATTCATTTTAATTTCTGAGACAGATATTAATGAATTTATTCATGAGAACATTACGTGTCAGTTCTGCAGACAGAGACATAACTATGCAACAATGTTGTGGCTATCATGATCAAGTATCACCTCAGAAAACTCTTTCCTTTCAGTACTGATATTTATCCTGTGTTTCAGCTGTGGATAATCAATTGTAAATACCAGACTGGAATCAACTTTTCTGATGTTTTTTGAAGTAGGAAGTAAATTTTTACCTGAGTGTCAGTTTGCTGTGAGTAAATTAAAATGTTACAGAATGGAGACTGGCAGTTATTGCCAATTGAAACTTGAATGACGTGCATCAGTATTAGTATTCATGGCAGAACTTTTTTTCCTGCTTTTGCAACATGTAACTGTTGTTTCATTGTGTCTGTTCAAATTTGGAGTGATTAATATGGGTATCAATTAGATGTAGTAAAAAAGCCTTCTGACATTACATTTTCTTCATTTTTATATTTAAAAAAAAAATCCTAATTCGTTTTTCCTTTTGGTATATTTCAGTCATTTATTTATGGGCCAAATTCTATAGTGATTGAATTTATTGATAAAGCTGTCTAAAATTCACTGGGAGCAAGATGCCTCTAAGGAGGCAGCTGTCTCTGTAGACAGCCATGAGTACTGTCTCTGCCTAATGAGACCAAAGCTTTCATTGCTCTGATAGGCTTCGTTTCCAGGATTGAATGTGCAGAGCCTGTGCCTGAATGTGGATTTTCTATGTAGCAGTATAAACCATTGTATAGGGCCATCATTAAATTTACAGTATGCTTCTGTGGTCCCTGGCTGTGCAGTCATGTGTACTGAGAAGCCATCAAAATAAGCTCCTCAGGCAAAATACCCATTAAACTTTTTTCTTTAAAGAAAAAATACTTCTGCTGATTTGCTGCAATGTATGGCTGCTTTGTGATTCTGCAGCCAAGCCTGTCAATGAAACTGTGCTAATCATTAGGAAGTTAGTGCCTGTATGCATTCAGACATCCTACAACTACCACTCCACAACTAAAACAATATTCTGAAAGGGCTTGGTTTGATTTTTCCTGCATGGTTAGAGTCTTACAGCGTGTGGTTTTGCACTCTTTTCTCTTCTTAAAAATCCTTGAGTATTTTGTTTAACAAAATAGCTGTTTTTACAGTGTACTTTTTTCTTTTATACAGTGTAGTTTAATGATAGCAAATGGATGCCTCACAGATTAAATGACATATTGCATACTATTTTGTCCTGTCTTAAAGATTTAAGCCCTATAATCTTACAAAAATTGATCATTAGTCACTTCTCTTCTGTTAGCTAAAAATTTGGAAAACAGTTAAATTAAAAGGAAAAAATAATAGGAAGCAGTAAGTTGCACTTTGTGGGAAGACCATTAGAAATAAATAGGGAATGGGTAGGAGAAGCATATCTAATAAGAGGTTTCAAGACCTTAGAAATCCAAGATGGAAGAAGAACTCTTCAGCTATTTTAAAATATCGAGTACATTTTTTTCCCCTTTTGGAGATCTACAGAAGTCTTTGCACCTACTGTAATCCTTCTCATCTCATGCAAAAAGCTGCAACATTGCTTTAAATATGCAATTTCCATTCCATTTTATTCCTGTGTTGCTTATCTAAGGAGCTTAATGCTACAAAGTTAATACAAAACTATTTTAATTGCCATTTTGGAGAGGATGAGCATCTCAAGAGCATAGTGCTTTCTATTGATATTTAAGTATTAGTATTATTCCCACATTACATGATGATGCAAGTGCAGAGATGAGATTATATTTGTCAGATGCAGCAAAATTTGCTCAACCAGCTATTTTCAGATTACTTCATCGTCAAACTTACATCACTAGCTAGGACTTGGTCTGGTGTTTGTGACTGTGAAAAAGTGCACTGCAGTGAACAGTAACAGTTTGTGTAATCAATATTTTGCTTGTTTCCTAATTGTTTCTAAATCCTAGAATTATGCTGACAGTAACTTGTGCAATCTGAGGCCAGGAAAACTTACTTTATAAGCAATGCTTTAGCTAGTCATTTCAAACTGTCAGACAACATGCTCTATTTTATGTTATACTGCTGTGAGTTTATTCTCATTTTGATCCCAGTGTCATAATTAGACCGGAGGCTTTACCATGTTAGGATAAGTGCGTAATCCATCTCATTTACTTTTTACTGTTGCCTACATACCAGGTGCTTCTGGTGAGAGCTTAAAAGCTGAGTGGCTGAGCTTACCTAGAGGAAGTACTGGAATTTAAGAGCTCCTTTGTTCGTTTACTCCTGGGTAAGCTTTAGTTTCTTAAGCAGTGAGATATCTAAAGAAAGGTATGTAATGGAAGGTCATGTAGTCTCAGTCTAATTTCACATTTTTTGGGGGTCTTGGAGGGACAAGTACCATTGTGTTTTGTAGTCTTTTATCAGAATGAGGCCAGATCTTTGCACTGTTCAATCCTTGTTGAAAACATCCAATGTTCCTGGTTTTGGGTTACTAACATGCCAAAGGTTGATGCTTAACTTTAGCTAGAAAAGTTGTAGATATGTTAATGAAATGCTGTTTCTGTTAAACATCTTGCATTTAGCAGTATTGACTCTGCTTAAATTTTGCTTAGAATTCAGTTGCTATGATTATCAGGGTACAATTGCAACTTTAGTGCTCTCTGGTAAAGATGAAACATTCCTTAGATTGAAATTATTTGAAAAGTTCTGCACATCAAGAGGTTGCCTGTCATGGTTCTGCTTTTCACAAATGTGGGTCTCACAGAGTGGGAATGCACAGGGGAAATTTCTCTCCAGGACGTGCTTTACTCTCAAATTTGCTTTCCCTAGCTTGAGGCAGTTGCCTGTTAGTTCCAGATGTCTGTTATGGACAGCTACATCTGACCAGCTACATCTTTTGGCGTAATTTTGCATCCTTGTGAAACTTGTTCAAAAGCCATTTTAGAGCAACATTCTGTGCTTTCCAGACAGGACAGCTTTCTGAGCTGGTTAGGAAGAACATGTTTGTATGTATCTCTAAAAGATGGATTGGAAACAACTGAAAGACCGAAACAGCAGGATGCTGGGAAATGAACAAAAAAATTACTGTATGTCATCTGACTAGGTGTCCCTAGAGGAGATCAAAGGGTGTCACTGCTCTCAGGCAGCTTTCTGTAAACTGAGGAAAGAATATACATTGAAAAGTGCAAACATGTGCTCTGATGTGAGGTTACTGAAATCAGCCTTTAACCTTTGTAATTTAAGTCTCATGACCTGTGGAGCACTGTTTCCCATGGCTGCATTCACATGAGAGAAAGAATAACTGATTTTCCTTTCTTTTATCTTTCCCTTCTTCCATTTAGTTTGAAAAAGAAATAGCCAGACAACCAACTGAGCAAAATCCCCACACTCTGTTCTCTTTATCACCAGTGTCTTTTTGGCCTAAGTGTTAAAAGTCTGAGAACAACCTACAGAAAAAAAAGAGAAAGCAACTGCTTTTAGGTGAGTTATCCTAATTGGTTGGTTGTTTTTCATAAGAGACATCAACCAAGATGCTCATCCCAGAACATCATTGCCACAAAAAAGGAACCATCTTCCCTATCTTAAAAGATGCCTCAGGGGGCAAATTCTACAAAAGGCAGTACTACAAACTGGCTTTCAGAGGGGTCCTTACCATACAAATACTGACACATGGTGATTTCTTCTTATAGTATCTCATTGCACTACATAGTACAGCAGTTGTTGATGCTGATTCTCCTGATTTTGTTTCTGCAACATGCCATTTCTGCTTGGCATTGGAACACGGGGAAATGTGAATTTACCCATCTGAATGTGTTCTTTTTAAGTACAGATCTTAACTTAGTATTTTTTCAGACCTCCTACACCTGCCCTGGAGAAAAAATAAAATAGGCAGTATCTCCAAAGTAGCAGATAAAGAAGAAATAATTAATGTATTTTAGGTGTTAGTATGACAAACTACTGTGGAAAAGATGCATAGGTGCTTCAGGTTTTCACAGTTTCACAAATTGTACTTTTTGTACAGTGAAAGTTTAGGCAGCCTGACACACACAAAGGCTTCTTTATTCCAGGGACATGTAGCTGATGATATACATGTAAGTCCATGTTACTTTAGGAAAAAAAAATACAGGGAGAGAGAGAGAGAGAGAGAAAGAGAGAGAGAGAGAAAGGAAAATCCTCTAGTGACCCCCTGGGAAGAAAAGTCGTGAGTGTCCCCAGGTGACTGTCCTCTCCGGGGTGTCCAGGAAATCACAAAAATGTTGACAACTCTGACCATTTTTTTCCTCAGAGACATGATACCTTTCATCAGCACCAGCTCAGCTTTCTTGCTGGTCTTTGATGATATAGTTTTGCCATTTTGATTGATAAGCATTTGCTTAATAGTTGCACACTAATTGACTGCTGAAACCTTGTGCACACCTCTTATTTGGTAACATCTATAAGATATCAGAATAACTGTTATTCATGTACCTTGCTAGTGTTAATATAGTCTTACTTAACATTCTGGAAGCTCTCAGGAGGATGGGGTGCTGGTGGGACTCTTCGTGCAGAGCTGGGAGCTAAAGCTACAGGGTGACAGGGTGAGGAGACAGAGGAGAAACAATGAGAATTAGACATTTGAAAGAATCACAGTCTCACAGACTATTGAGAGAAAAATCGTTCAAAGTGGACAGCACAAGGCGGCAAGGATGCATGGTTGGGAGGCCAGGCCCAGCAGCCTGGGCCTCGGGGTGTATCACAGAATCACAGAATCATCAAGGTTGGAAAAGACCTTGAAGATAATCAAGTCCAACTATCTGACTTAAGATGTTAAAGAAACCAGCCAACAGTCCCGCACTCTGCAGAAAAAATGAGCACATGCTTCCTTTTTTGTGGCTTTCTTAAAAGCATTTGTGTAAAGAGCTGAAGTGTAACTCCCAAGATCCACAATATTCATAGGAATATTTTTTATGGAAATGAAAAAAGTACAAAACAGAAATCCTTAGTCTACTTTCTGTTGTCTTTAGTAGATAGATAAGAGATAAGACAATTGGCAAAACAACCCTGTGTAGAGAATGCGAGAAGACTGTTGCAATCACTTAAATTAAGAATTTGCCATTTAGAGAAAGCATCACTCTGAATAAGAAATTACTATAATTAAAGGTGAATATGGTTGTCAGGTATTTCTCGGTGTAAAAACAAAAAAGTTTGTTCTGAAACACCTTTGCCATGAAAAAACAATACCAATAAACAAGACAACCCTGGAAAACAGGTTAATACTTAGAAATTCTTGGGGCATTATTCCGTCTCCCTGGAAGTCTTGAAGACCAGGCTGAATAGGGCATTGAGCAACCTGGTCTAGTGGACGGTATCCCTGACTAAGGCCCTGACTTCTCTGGGCAGCCTGTCCAGTGCTCTGTCACCCTCAAAGTAAAGAAGTTTTTCCTCATGTTCAGATGCAACTTCCTGTGTTACAATTTTTCCCTGTTGCCCCTCCTGTTGCTGGGTGCCACTGAGAAGTCTGACCCCATCCTCTGGCAACCCGCCTTTTAAATATTTAGAAGCACTGGTGAGATCCACTCTCAGTCTTCTCCTCTCTAGGCTGAACAGACCCAGATCTTTCAGCTCTTCCTTGTGGGAGGTGCTTCAGTCCTCTCATCAGCTTTGTAGTCCTTCACTGAGCTCTCTCCAGTAGTTCTTTCTCTTTTTTTTTTTATTGAGGAGCCCAGAACTGGACACAATTTGAGCTTAAGAAAGAGTTAAACTAAACTGTCAATCCCAGAGCCAGCTAACTTGGAGAAAATTTAAACCTCAGACCTTATCTGATGCACCAACATGCCCATCTTAGATGTGCAACATCTAACAGCAGCAACTCACATTGCACTAAAATAGTTCCATGAGAAATACTTACATGATACAGTTAATTTGTGGATGAGCAAATCCTGCATAAAAGCGCACAGTGAATTCTGCAGGTTTGATGAGTTTCTGTTGTGATGAACTTCAGCTCCCTAACCCTTTCACTTGATTTTGAAGTTGTGCTTCAACTATTCAAATGTGCTTGTGACTGTAAACAGAACAGAAGTGTGCAAGGCCCAGCCTGTCAGTGGTGTAAACATTTCCTCTTAAGCAGTTTCCAGGTAACCTTAACTGCTCTTTGGGTTATCTGCCAAATTGGGTCTTCTTCTTAGAAAATCTGTCTATTGCTTTTTGTTTTTTCTCAAGTTTAATCAATTCATTCATTAATGGCAGAGACATTCAGCCAACCTGTTTCTTAAACCATCTTTCATAATTATCTTCCTTTCTTTGTTTATTATTTCAATAAAACAACTTGCATCTTGAATGACCCTGCTAATTTGACAGCTGTAAAGAGCTATGAAAACAGATTTTTTTTTTTTTATTAAAACATTGGATGACAATGATCATTTGTTTTGAAATATTTTTCTAAATCTTATTCTTGTTTTAAATTCAAAACTAGATACTTGAGGCTTCATCTATGTTTAAAAATAATAATTTTCTCTCTGTTAAGCCTACAACCTACATTAAAAAAAATGCATTGCAAATGTGACTGTAAGCAGTTAAAGTTGAAATTTTTGTCAAGGTTCTCCTAGATGGTGAAAATTTACTTCTGAGGAGCCCTCATTTTCACCAATAAGAAATAGGATTAAGCATCTAAGGTTTAACTTTTTTCCATCTAGAGAGATTTGGAACTTGGCATGGATCTGAGCCACTAGAATGCCCAGTCCATAGAGAAACTTGTAGTTCCACATACGTTGCAGATGCTTCCATATGTTTAATTCACTTTCTTGTAACCATGTAGTGCTGTTTACATTTTCTTCTTTGTGCCAAGCCTAAAAAAAATAAAAAATAAAAATCGCAGTTGCCTTATTTATTTAGCTTATTCTGAGTCTGAAGGCACATTATATACATTATGACTGCATTATCTCTGTCTCCTTTCTGCTTTCCCCTACATAAATTGGGCCTTTCTGTAGTGACTTAGACAAATCAGTTACATTTAATGCTGACTAGTCATAGTCACATCTAGTGCTACCTTTTGACATCTCATATACCTTGCATTTCTGCACTGGTATTCAAGTTTATTTTCACTCTGCGTTCCATATGCTTTTGATCCAGATTATCTCTGATTAGTCATATTGTATCAGTATTCTTCCTTTCTTTTCTGTATTTGTTACCTATTTATCTGTGAAAGCATGATAGCAAAGACTTGGTTAAACTCCAGCACTGCCTTTGAAGGTATTCTTTGGTTTATTTTGGAGGTCAGAAACTCTCAGCTTCTGTTTCTCCATAATAATCTATGCCAAAGGAGTATTAGGAGATTTTTAATTCTTTAACATCACAAGGCACCTCAATATGTGCTTAGAGCATCTGACTGAAAATAAATACTTGCAAATCTTACAGAAACAGTTTCTATAGAACAGATTAGATGACAAGCTCTATGGAGAAAGAGAAAAAGGAATGGGCAAGATGGAAATAAAGGGAGAGAAAAGGAACAGCAAGTTGAGAAGATTAAGGAGAAGGCAGATAAGAGAAAGATAGTTGCTGATAAGGAACAGGTAGCTAAAAATTATTATGCAGTGAATGAAAATTCTAAAACAAAGAGTACAAGGCTAAGACAAAAAAGAGGAAACCAATTGGCCATTTGTTATTATTAAATATTTGCTTTATGTTTGTGAAGGGAATTAAAATAGTTAAAATTGTATCATTCAATAGAGTATCCTTTATTGTGATTGACAGATATTTCCTGTAGATGTGCATCAATATGCTTTTGAAAAGGTTCAGGAGACAAATGTAGCTACAGCTTTACTTGGTTGTAGGTAGAAAATAACTGTCTTTTTTGCTTATCCAAATATGGACTTTGCAAGCTCTTGACGTAAATAGTAACTCCTAAAAACATTATAATCGGGGTTTAAAACATATAAACAAAAGGGTATGAATTATACATTATAAAGAAGTATTTCTAGTTTTCTGGATGTATTCCCCCAGGTAAACATACGTGAAATGTTTTAATTCCTACCCCTCACTTCCCAAATTGCATAGTAATTGTAAGGATAGTAAAAGTGAAAGGCCTGAATTGTTTCTGTAAAACTTGTTATAGAAAATGCAGACCAAGTAGCCTTTCTGGTTTTAATCCAGCAGCTTCCTTGTGATACTTATGCCTTGGAGCATTTATTATCTTTAAAATTAAAGCGAAGAATAAAAAAAAATAAAAAAATATTTTAAAAGTATTTATTTTTCAAGGTAAGACAACTCCGTTATTTATTAGTTTTTTAATTCCTGTGTTACACTGTAAGATCAAGATATATCAAATATTTCATGCTGTTATCATTTAGTAGCAAAAAAAATTTAAGAAAACCAGCATCTGATGTGCTCTAATATTTTCAAAATTATCCATAACGCTAATTCCCTCCAATAACTAAATAAATAGAAAAAGTCATTAAAAATCTCTCAGAACATCTGGCATTGTACCTCAGTAGCGTGTAAAGCCTGCTGTGCATGAGACATGTCATGCTGTTAACTTGTTTCTGGGTGAATATGAATGTGGCTTTTTTCCTAGTGCAGGTCAGACACTGCATTTGGAACAAATACCTAGTGCAGAATGAACAATGCTAGATAAAAAGTAGCTCCCAGCAAGACGGGGAGAGTAGCGGCCTTGAGCAATTGACTTGAAGATCCAGAAGGTGACACTTATCATGTCCATTGGATGGGAAGGAAAAAGTAACTGTTACCTGTATTGAAATTCCTACAGTATGGAAGTTTACCTGAAGTATTTATGATGAACAGGAAAAACTAAGCCTTGGTCCAGAAAAATTAATTAACTTCTTTGTGGCTTCCCCACCCCCCATTTCTGTCTTGTTTTGTCTCTGCTCCCTTCTGTTACTCATTACAAATACTTCGAGTAGAAGGTACAGTACAGGTTGTTTGAATATGAATCTATTGTCAGTAGGTACTGAGAAATAACAGCTTTTGATATGCATTTTCCCCTTAACCATAACAGATAGATACTACTTAGGAGGGCAAAATGGCAGGAGTCTGCAGATGTGATCATCAAGCTGCATTCAGGTGAATCAGCAGCACAAAGTGATGCCCAGTCACTATCCACTGACAGTCCATTATGAAGGAAGTTCCTAGTAATGGTAATGATATGAGAACCGTGTTTATCTTTCAGAATGTCATCTCTGATGACAATACCTGTCGATTCCTTATAAACTAAAGCTGGTGATCTAATTCAGTAAAAAACAGCTTGAAGGTGGTTGTAATTTAAGATGAGATGATTTTTAGATGTTCAAACATTTCACTCCGGTTTTCTCATGGTGAACATCAACATTTACTTGCAGTGCAGAGTTTCATTTTCTGCTGGGAATATTCACACAGCAGTTAGCACCGTACATACGACACTTTCCAAATTCTGTGCTTTAGAATGTCAAGGAACCTCATTCCATTCTACAAATATAAATAAAAACACCTTACCATTTCAATACCTGAAGATATATAGGCAAATTTCTCTTTTTGGAATACTAATAGGATAGGCACACTAATATTTTCTACTGATATATTATGTTTCTAGTTTGTGGGATGTGTTTGTATTCTTATTTGGGTCTATAAAAACTGTCTAACACTATAATGAACTTTTCTGAAAATGAAAAGTGGTCTTGGAAATAATATTACTTGTTTATTCTTGTAGAGGCTTTAGAAGGTAT
Source organism: Chaetura pelagica (assembly GCF_000747805.2). Taxonomy (NCBI): domain Eukaryota; kingdom Metazoa; phylum Chordata; class Aves; order Apodiformes; family Apodidae; genus Chaetura; species Chaetura pelagica. The sequence continues at coordinate 809,170 of NW_009954544.1, forward strand.
TGGGAGCAGTAAAATTTATCTTTTTTTGTTTTGTTACGCTGATAAAACTGCTTGTGTTTGTTGATTAAGATGAAGTCAGTATAATTCAAATAGACCAAACCTTTTTGTGAATAATAGAACGAAATGAACAAGAATGAAGCTCTTTAAAAGGCTAGACCTATGGCTGCTGTGTTTATAAATGCAGACTCTTTGGGATGTTCTGTGTAGTAAGTTCTGAGAATGAGTTTTCATTGTAGGGA
>NW_009954544.1:809675-846473 GCF_000747805.2 Chaetura pelagica
GGAGGGAAATTTCTGCCAGCTGCTGTATGAAAGCCAATACCTATCGATAGCTGCCATCCCTATCATGACTACATATTGGTTTGAGACTCCACCTGTGCAGAGCCACAGTTGCTGAACTGTATCTGTGCAAGGAAATCCTGATTCCATACATGCCTTGTGTCGGAATCTGTTCTTGACTACAATTCCTAAGTTCTTGGAAGTAAATTTTTATACTATTTAGGAGTTCACTGGCAAGTTTTTGAAGTAGTTTGCTGAATATAATGCTCTTGGACAACCATGCTTCTGTTTGAGGGCCAAGAGTCAACTAGTGTATATATTACAGGTTTTTCCATCAATCTAAAAAGTGTCAGTGGCAAATGAATTACCTATAGTGTAAGTACATTTTTTCTGTATCGGGGGGAAATTCCCACATATACTATAACTATTGTGTCTACGGATGCTCTGGGATAAGAAGCATTATATAGGTCATTACTGTTAAGTTATCTGAATCCCTTGTTCCATGGTTGTTTGCTTTAGACATTGTGGTATCATGTGAGTGGGGAAAAAAGAAAATCTAAATAAAGCACAAGGACATCCAATCTACCCTAAAAAGAAAAAGAATTGTTAAGGAAACCAATTGTTAAGGAAACCATAGTTGAGGTCTAAGTATTTCACAATTAAGCATTCATTTGGAAAGAGCAGCTGCTGTATATCCTCTGCATACTATTTTACTTATGTTGTTTACTGATTACAAAACACAGAATATACTTTTATTTACTATGTTTTCCCCAGTCTTCCAGGAGTGTAATAATGAATATTCACATTAAGAAACAGCTTCAAGGTTCTAGCACCAGCAGCAGCTGTGCTTCTTACAATGTCTGCAGTCACTTGGGTTGACTAGATGTAAATAATTTACATGTGCTGTATATAGCAGCCCTTTCAGATCTCCATATATTTATGCTAATACGTAAGTTAGATTTTGCTGGCAACCACTCCATTGATCAACTTCAAACAAAAAGTAGGTTGTAGCTGTTCAGGGACTAGTCTCCCAGTTGCCCTGGACAACTTCCATGTGCAGTACAGAAGCCATTAGAGTTAAGTGTTGAATCTCAAGATCTCTGAGGAATATTTTAAAGCTAATTATCACAATCAAGAAAGTCCTTGAGGTCAGAAGGCACTGAAGTTCTCTACAGAATTTGACTAGTTACCTATTACTTCAGAATTTATTAATATCCAAACACATCAAGGAGCAGACAGTAAGCTCTTTTGATATATGGTAGTGTGAGTGTTCCCTCACATTCTTTCATTAATGATATAAAGCTGCAGCAAGTAGGGCTTTTTCCTTCACTATCTACCATGGAAGTTTTGCATCTCATGACAGATCCTTAAGTTTGTAGTTACAGTATATTGATCTGCATGCAGTGCTGTGGACAATCAGACTGATTACAGATAAAATATGAGGAGGCTCTATCTGTTTGAGCTGTGAAATCACACACCCCCACCTATGAATGTATCTTTTGTGTAAGATGAAAAACAGCCTGTGCAAGTGAAAAAAAAAACAACCATATTCCCCTAGCTGTCTCTTAAGGAACACAGGTGAGTTATTTGCATATACACACTGTTCTTTAGGAAAAATTCCTGTACTATCTTTGAGGTTTGGTCAAAGGAGTTAATTGCCAGGTGCATATGTCTTACCTACCTGTCATTTTACTTTATTTTGAAGGATATCCTCTGTTTATCTCTGTTGGCTGTTCTTTTCAATTATGGTTTCACCTGGAAGTGCCAAACAGGATTGAACTGGATATTACTGTATGAGGACAAAATACAGTCAAGAAACTCCCAGTGTAGAAAATTAAGTTGCAAAGTAATATCCAATGGAAACCACATTATTTATTTATTTTAGAATAGTACAAAAAAGATGCACAGAATTGCCAGTGTGATGTATAGTCTTCAGGTTTCTAACAGGAAATAATCTGTGGGTTTTTGCTGAATTTTAAGTTCCGTCAACCAACAAATACACATTTCAGTATTCTCTTTGATTGGTAACTGTAATTAGCTGTGCATATAGGGTTTTTTTTTGTTTTGTTTTTTGTTTTTTGTTTTTTTTGTAAACTGGAAGGAAAAATATAATCCTCACTGCTGTGCCCAGCATAGTAGTAAAGATATTCCATCATCAGTGCTTTGTACTGTAACACCTAGGCAAACAGTAAGCAGTTGCTTTAGCTGGAGGAATATCACTGGCTCATGTTTGCTCAAAATTGTATCCGTAATACAAATACACATGCCCAATAAATAAAAAAAATAAATAATGTCAAAGTAAATTCTCCAGATTATAGGAGTGTACCTCATTTTTAGTCTGTCTTTTTCTAAACTGACCAATACCTTTGCTACAGGCTTATGGTACCCCATAGATTCATATCAGAAACATGAGAAGCTGCAGAGAATTGACATTTTACCTACAGAACAGAAATTAATAGACTAGTTAGTGGCATTTCAATAGCTTATGGTGAATAACAGAGTGCCAGTAGTTTAACAAGTGAGCTTATGATACAGCCTGTGTCACAAGGGAATGTGTTGAAAAAGAGAATGATTCAGTGACTAAAGAATTTATTTATATTTTTTCCCAAGTTAAACAAAAATGCTTGGCTTTTACATCAGAGAAGGAGGCAACAACATAAAGTGTAAAGACAGATTACCAAAAAAAAAAAATGTAGTGTTTAGCAACATTTTAGAAATGTTTATATGTAGTCCTGAAGATGTGTATTCTGGAAATTGACTATACAGAACAGGAGTTAAAATATTGGGAATGAAATTTGGAACATTCACTATCTGGTACAGTTTGGTCTTTGTCAGGGAAAATCTTTGCTCCTCAGGGATATTTTTTATAAGCCCTCAAAAGTGTTATCTTAGGGCTAAGGAAGTAATATTAATAGATGCATTTATATTTATGGACTTACTTAACACACTTATAAATAATTAGTGAGATTTTCAAAATAACTTTAGTCATATTTGTTTTAATAACAAGTATCTAAATGTTAACAAAAATCCTACTTATGTCTCTTAATTTATCTTTAGACATACTTTTAACTTTCAAAACTGTCTTGAAGAATAAAATGTTTTGAGTCTTATGTGGCTCAGGTGCTTGCATCCTGTTGTATTTTGCTTTAGCACTTAAATCACCTGAGTGATTTGATGGTGATAATAGATTTATGAGTCTGAATCAAAGGTGTGACTGCAATTTTTGTAAATATCTCCACCTAGCATTAAGGTTATTGTGAAGCCCTATAGTTGTCAAGACTTTTGAGTCAAACCCGTATTCACTTGTGAGCCTTCACTTCACTTCACTTGTAAGCTGTATAGGCGGTGCTGAAACATACTTTACCACATGTATGTTGATGTCACAAGATGGATTCACTCATATGTCTCTGTCTTGCTGTGATTACCGTTTTAGACAGCAACGTGTAAGTTTTGTGTCCTACACAGAATTTTATGTCTTTAATGCTTAAAGAAAATTGATAATGGAGTGGTAAATCATGGACAATTATCATAATTATTACTGCAGATCATATACATACTATCAATGCATATTCCACAGTATTTTCCCAATTAAAACTTTCCTACTGATAAGTACTAGTGTTTTCATCTTTCCCCTTCATTAAAGTTCTGTCAAATTTTTCTCAAGTGTCATCTGTTTTTATAGTGATTTGCTTTCTCCTTTGCAGTACAACTCCTATTTTTTCTTATCTTCAGTGCTTTTCCACTTTTTCTTGTTTGTTTGGGTTTGTTTTTTTTTTCCAAATTAATATCTAAATTAGTTAGTAGTGGTTTAAGAAATCAAAATAATAATCTTATAAACTTTTCAAGTAGAGAACTTTAAATTGTAGTTGCATATTTAAATTCTTAGGTTTTCCAGCTGGATTTCACTAAACAATAGTCTTATAAATAATGAATTCAGCTTTCCATCTGCCATATAAAACATTATGTTTCTTGCTAGAAAACACTTGGAAACAGACATTTCTGCTGAAATGAATCTCTGTGGGAAAGTGGATCATAGGTAATTTTTAGACCTGAAGGAATCAGCAGCAGAGTTTGAGAATTCATATATTATTAAAGATGTACTTGAAATGTAAAATTCTGGAACAAGCCCATGTTGCAAGACTCCTTCTTTAGCCTTGATTGTCTGTTGTGAATTAGTCTGTCGGTTTCATAGAAAATTTCCATTAGGAAGTTTCCTGAAAAATGTTTAGAAGAAGAGAACAGTCTAACCTAAAGTGTCAGTAATTTCTTGGTGAGTTACGGGTCTTGAATATAATAGTTCAGCACCACTCAGTTCACATGGTTCATTACTTATCCTCAACCCCCCAGATCATCTTTGTTCAGAAGCCCAAAAGGCTCTAAATATGCACATGCAGTGCAATTATGAGGTAATAAAAATAAAATTTAACAATTTTGAAGTTAATTTGAAAATAGATAGTCCTTTCAAAGCCCTAGATTAAAGGGACACAACCATATGTGAGTCACATGTAACACTACTGAATTGACTTTTTCGGTGTCTGTGTTTTCTAAATAACAGACAATTTAAATGTACAGAATGATTCCTTTGAAGTAGCTGACAAGCACGATTTATGGCATAGCCCAAAACACCTTCTTTGTTTGAATATTCAGTCAAAAGAACTTAATTTTCTTCAATTCTAATATTATGGGATCATATCTAAATTGTTTCTTAACTTGGAAAGTCACAGGAGGGAAAATATAAATTACACACATACAAAAATATACAAGAGATGTAAATTGGAAAATTGTTATTTTGGAATGCAAGACAGCAACCTACAATTAATCACTGTTATTCCTCTCATCAGACTTCACAGTGAAGCTTAAAGAATCATAAGACAGTCTTTTAAAAGCTTATTAAAAAACCTTTTACAAATTCTATAAACATCTGGGAAAAAAGGATATCCTTCTTTAGAATAAATCATTCAATGAGTTTATATTTGAGAACTTAAAATTAATTAAGCTTGTGTAAAGACTCCGTATTTTTTAAAAGTTCAACTTAGGAATTCTTTTTAGACTCAGTCATTTGTGAAAGTTCCCCGTAATCTCCATGTGGTAGAAGAAAGTGATAAATTGAAATATCAACCCCAAGAAAACAGGTGCTCCAGATTTTCTGTAGGTTTTTAACTATGACATATTATTCCTGCAGCACCTAATAGGAAGGTATCATCCTAATCACCATTACAAGTATAGACTTTTTCAACTGCTTTCCACTCTACTTCGTGTCACTGAGTTTCCCCATAGAGACTTCTTACCTAAATTCAAGTGTATGTCCTCCATCTAGAGGTGTGTGTCCTCATCTCCATGTGCTGCAGACTCTTATGACCCATGAAACAGAATTGCTCACATACTTGTTTACTTGGGCAAATTTTCTCTTTGAGCAACCCGTAGCTCAGAAGCATTCTTCTAACTTTATGTTCTGCAGGAAAGAATGCTCTTAAACTTCCTGTGGGGGTGTTTGCATTGCTAACTAGGGCTAACACCTTTTCATTATATACCACGGATTTTGTTCTTAATCTTGTCTGGCTTTCCAGAAACATAAAGACAATGCTTAACAGAAGGGAGATCTTACTTGAGGAAAATAAAAATATCCCCACAAATGTGTTCTCTGTTCATGTAGATTATTTTATTTTATTTTATTTTGTCACAATTGCTTGGCTTGATAGATTTTTAAGGATTCTGCTAGGAGGTAGATTAAATGCTGCACTGTTGAGTTCTGCACAGCTGTAGATCACGTGTATCGTGAGGCACCAGAGCCTGTTCAGCATATTCCATTGTAACATTCTGGGTTTTCAGGTTTTCAATAATTTCTGAAAGTTTGAAAGAAAAAACTGTCATCAGGTCACCTGTCAACCTTTAAGGACAGCAAACTTGTCCTGAGGTCATTTGCAGCAGCATTCTTTGGAAGGAATTTATTATAATTGCTTATTTCCACTGCTATATTTAGAGAAGGGATTTTATTGCTTATTAGGTAAAAAAAGGGAATCCAATCTAGATATTTATCCCATATAATGAATTTTTTCAACCAATCCAATGACCCAAGAGCAAACAGAAAAGGGGCAAGTCAGTTAGCTGTTTTCACTTGTAAGTCCCATAAAACTCACTTGTATAAAATCTAACTTTCCTGTTGTTATTAGAGCACAATAACTGTTTGAGAGAGGATTCATTTGTCCATATTTAACTGTCTCAAGTGTTTTTAGACATCTGCAGGACCTATTGGACTACTCTGTCCTTCAGGAGTGGCAGTTGGGATCTAGGTGTCTAAAATGCTACCACACATCCATGATAAGGTGTTTTAATTGCTTCCTTAATGTTTTAACTGCTCATATGTTATATGCTTGTGGAAGGGACCAAAGGCAAGTCAGGAATAACATACACAACATTGTGATTATTCTGCATAAACGTCTATGAGAAAAGATACGGCTTGTCCTATTGCATTTAATGCATTACATAACATTTAAAGAGTTTTTTGTAACAAAGCTGAAATTCTGATTGTTAGGTTTTTATTTATTTATTGGGGTGGGTTTTTTTGGACAGCAGTAACAGAACCCAGATGCGAAGCTTTGGAAGATTTTCCAGTAGCAGCAGCTGGCTCCTTGGCAGTCCCCTTAGGCAGTTGTGTTGATGCTTTGGAGATGCCTCTGGCTCTGTCATGTAACTAGACAGCTGATGAGCCTCCTTAAATGTTTGGATGTCATTTATGTTTAATACCATTATAGAATTTTTAATTTTAGGAATGCTATGTGATTTTTTGGGTGCCTGTGCAAGATATGTGTATATATGATATATATGTATCACACATAATGAGGTATGTAATACAGTGTTTATATGATATATGCATGTAGAACTTTAAAATTCCATCTGTTTACAGGAATTTTCTACTCTAGAAAGTGCTTTGCAGAGAGCTACTGAGTTCTTATGAAAAAGCCTTACAAAACAATCACTGAAGTCCTGCAAATTAGGTGGAACTGAAAAACTCAAGACTGGTGCTGCCTAAAGCCTGTGCCCACTGATGGAACTCACCAAAAGACACTGTTTTCTTTTTTATTGGCATACAGTGTGAATAGTTAGCTAGCTATCTTAGTTTTCCCTACATGGATTTACTATACTTGTCCATTTTAACAAGTTCTTTATTAGCTGCTGTGCTTTTCATGCCTACATATAAAAGTTCACATGCATTCAGAAATTAGTTACGTGGCACCCAGATTAAAAAAAAAGCACAATAAATGTGTGTGGGAGGAAAGTGGACACATGTTCACATTATACTGTGCCATATGTTGTAGTAAACTAGGTGCGTGAATTCCCATATGTGGATTTTCTTATCTCTGCCCCTTACATAACTTTGACATGAGTGTCCAAATTGCCAGAGGAAAAGGCAGTGGAAAACATTTTTAGCTCATCTTTGACAAGGCTTTCATTGAATGCCTACAGTTTTTCCAGTGCAACTAGCTACAAAAGGCAAGGATGACATTAGCAGATATTTTTAGGTGCATTTAAGATTGCTTGGGAACCCAAGTGTTTGTGAATGGAACTAGGTATTTTGAAATCCATATCATATTGACTGAACCTTCACTTCTTGCAGGTGTAAAATTTTGCCCACAATTGTTTCACTATTGCGGGAAAAGCAAAGACCAAATAAATAAATTTTTAAAAAGTAATATATCTTCAGAATTATTTGTTCCCAAAGGCTAGAAAAAGTCCCACATTTTCATAAAGCTATCTAAAATCTCGATAACAAAAAAAAATCCATCAGATTTTTAACCTTTTTGCATCTGCTTATGAAAGACCCAGTATAATTTACAGCCTTTCTTCCATGCCTCACACATCCCTTTTGAGAAGACAGATACTGCTACTTCACTTTCCTGTATCTATAGAGTTATTGCTCAGGTATTGCTGGTTGTTCCTCACTGCTTCAAACTTGTGCTCAGCTGTGCTTACTGCAGCTGATGTAGTGTTTTCTGTGAGGCCTTGAAGGGCCTGAAGTTTTAAAAAAGGAATCTGGAATGGCAATGACATTTAGACTGCAGGGCTTTTCATTAAATTAAAGGCACTGGGGAGACTCTAATAATAGAAATGAAGCTGAGAATGGGCAAAGAAGAATGTGATCAGATAGTGCTCTTGTAATTTGATTATGCTTATGTAAGGGAGAGCTGGGACTGGAAAGAGGAGAAGAAGAGAAGAATCAACAGAGTAAGATGACATTAGGGAAGGTTTTTATTTCTACTGAATAGCCAGTAAGAGCCAAGTAATGTAATTTTTATTCTTGTATAAACTGACCTAAACATTGGGGATGATCTACATCCCCATGCTACAAGACCAGAGTGGTTTCCCTTATTCCAGTCCCTTACTCTTCATGCTTATGCTTTGATAAGTCTAAAAATACATAAAACATAAATGTTGTTTATGCAGGAGTGAATATGAAGAATGTCTGTTCTGCACATGCAGAGGGTCTAACACAACATTATTTTAGCTACCTCAGTAATCTAACTTACTCAAAAGCAACAGTGGCGCTGAAGAGAATGCCTGTGGAGTTACAGAAGCTCAGAAACTTCTGAGCTTAACTTCAGACACTGATATTTAGACTATGTGTATGTTTTTGATTCTATGAAGGAGGGTTTAGAACACTCCAAGAAGACTTTTATACGTGTCACTCATGTATCCTTTGGATTAATCATTTGGTTTCTCTAGGGAAAGCTAAAAACATATGACTGTTCAGAAAAGCTTTCCAGTTTTGCTCAGAACGAATGTACAATAGTACACAGATAAAAATATATATATATATTTCTGTTAACGATAGTGCTGAACTCTTAAAATTAAACCCAGTAGATGAGGAGATGCTACATAGGTTTCAAAGGATACTGCAGTTCCTCTGGCTGAGGGCAGGCATTGTCCTGAGGTTAGGTTGTGGCTCTTCCATTTGTCGTGTTTTGTAAAATGAAACACAGGGAGAGAAACTTAAGTTTCAGAATGTCATGGTTTGACTCAGGATTAGCAACTGAACCAGTGACAACAATGCTCTCGATCCTCTCCCCCTCCCACCCAGGTAGAGAAGGAGAAAGAGAAAAGAGAGACTTTCCAGATTGAAAACCAAACTACACATTTTTAATTAAATACCAATGATAAAAGAAAATATGTACAATTACATACAAGTATGTTCAGGAATGTGCAAAACCTCTATAATCTCCCCCCACCCCCAGTAACTCCCATGGCATCTCCTGAGCTGTGAGAAGTTCTGAAATGTCCTGAAGCTGCTGGAGAGAGCGGCAGAGCAGACAGGAGCTGAGGGGAGAGCTGTGAGGATCAGGAATGCACAAGCCTGGGGATCAGTGGTGATGGGCGGACAGAGTCTCCTCCCTGGATGCCAGCCATGGATGGAAGAGAATGGAAGAAAAAGCAGGAGGGGGCTTGACGTCTGTGATCCCTGACCTTACACTGAGCTTACAGAGATATATGGAATGGAATACTCTGGTCAATTTTGCTGTCCATCTAGTCCACTCCTCCGTAGGGGAGGGTTGCAGAGACAACTCTTCTGCTCCCTTAGCATCTGAAGATGCACGTTCAACAAGTAGAGCAAAGTGACCTTGGCATCTCAGCAGTAACATAAACATTCCAGTATTACCGGTCCACTAGCTGGAAAACTTGCTGCTAGTTAAAAGAGGGTTCTCTTAATGGAAAAAAAAAAAGAAAAAGAAAAAACAAACAAACACCCAACAGTAAAAGAAAATTGGCTTCATCCTGACTCAAACCAGGACACAAAACATTAATGGGTTGTGTTTCCTTTTTTTAGTTTTCTAATGTATGTTGTTTTGATTGCAGAGCCCTTCACAGGGTTTTATTCTAGGTCTTGCAAATGAAATCCCCAAATCCCGTATTTGGGCACATAATAGTACGACTATTCCCCTTGGGGATGCTGCTGTTTGAATTGAGATGACATACCAAAACACTTTTACCAGGGAGTTGTTGCTTCTTTATGTTGTGATAGAGCCCAACATGAATTTCATGGTATATGCAAGTATATCCAAAATTTGAAATTAGTTTAAGATACTTAAAACTGATCGGGTCAGCCAGTCTCCCACTATTTCCACTGTTACTGACAGTTTGAAATGGGAAAGATTTCAAGTAATATGAACCCAAACTTACAAAGACACTGTAGAGAACAGATTCACTGTTATACCTTCAGTTGTGTTTGATCTACTATGATATAAAGTGATGAAAAAATGCATTCTGCAAGGTACCAACTTGAAATTCAGATATAGGATTCTTCTGTACAGTGCTTATATCATCATATTTTGCTGCAATATTTGTAGCTGATTTTTAAATTCCTGTTGTGTGTATGAAGTTATACCCACTTGCTATGTCACTCATGTGATGGAATATTCTACATGGACCAATCCATTCATTATGAGTCAGGTGGTGTGATGCATTAATATGAAAATTTGTATTGATATATTAATTTTTCATTTGCTGTGGGGATAAAACCAACAAAACAAATCAAAAAAGAGATGTTAAGATTTTGTTGTATTGAGCCTCACTTTGCTTTTACCATACCACTTGCTCAGTTATCTTCCAGAGGAGCAAAGTTGATCTGAGATGCAAAAAATTTAATAATTTCTCAACATGTTGTGCAAAGTATTTTAGCAGCAGTTTTTAGTGCTTTGTTTGCAACACTGTGTATTGTCTTGGCTCAGCCACAAAGCCAACAGACTCCAATCATTTACATTTTTCATGATCTCCAAGAAAGCAATTCTGATACTCTTCATCTTCTGGATTAGGTATAAAGGGATTTAAAAAAAAAAAACACCAAAACAAAAACAAAAAAAACAACCTGTAAGAGATCCTGTATCTCTTTCAACCATGATTGAAACTTTGTCCTCAGTTGAATTATGTTAGAAATGAATGTAAACCTCACTTTCTGTAGGCTGTGATCCACTGCCTGTAATAACGTTTTCATGTGTAGAGATCTACTCTCTTGTAGTCTGCATTGCTGGTTTATCCTGCTCTTTTATCCAACCATCATACCGTTCAGCTGCCCCGCTCTCTGTGTGATATAAAGAACAGCACAAAGACAGTACTAATGCAAAAATGTTGAAGACCTGCTTCCATGCTTTAATGTTTTCCCTGTTGATTGAACCTAGCAGGGAGGCTTTTAGATTTTTGAGGGAAAATGCCATCTTTGTGAATTTGATTTCTGCTGCCCCTTATAAATTTAGCTGTCAGTTAATACTATTACATGTACAATTTAGGATTTAAGGGAGTGTGTTCTTACGTTTAAGTGTAATTCCTGTGAGATCATCTGCTGAGGATAAGGTAGACCCTATTGTACCAGTAGCTTACAAAGCACTCAGAAATGCTTATCACATATCTGAACAATTCCTTAGAGAATATGTTGATATAGACAGGATTTTATTGCAACATGAAAACTGTACATACTAAAACTGGTTTATGTTTTCTGACTAAAGTATGGATTGCTATAAAAATCTAAGTTATAGACTTTTCAGACAGGAATGCTATCCATTGATGACTTTTTACTAGAAAATTTCAGATCTAAATTAGCACAATTTGAATACACGTGTATATTCTATCTTGGCTTTCAGAAGCCAACAAATTTGAAAGGTTGCAAATAGGTAAAATGCATAAAGTGGAAAACAGAGAAAAAGCTACTGACTGCTTTTCATTAAATTTAATCTTGTTTCAAGAAAGGAAAAAGAGGGAGAGAGAAAATATTAATTCCAAGAAGTGAAGGGTTTGGGAATCTTTTGCAAAATAATTGATTTGATGAAAGATAATAACCATACTAAAACCCTGCCATATAATATTAATCACCCTGGTCCATATAGAGATAAACTGCTTATTCTGAAGTTTCAACTCTGGAATTATCATTATATGTTTATTAAACAAAAACTTTCTTTCTATTACATATATTTTTTTTTGGTCCTTCTTGTGAGCACAGATACCACAGGATGGGCAGTATGAGATTAATTCCTTTGTGTTAATTCTAACTTATTCTTAATTGTATTGTATCAGCTAAGTTATCAGCACCTGTGGTTATTATATATCCAGTCAAAATGTCTAATGACGTTTTAGGTACTCCAAACTATTCAGATTACTTTAGCAGTGGTCAGCATACCGGAGTCATCCTGTAATAAAATTAATGGCATAAAACCCAGTGCCATTGCAGAATAGATTGGAAAAAAACCTCTTCGTTATTATTTAAAGATAGGCCAGTTAAATACCTACTAACTTGTCAAGCTTTTCCTCCAAGCAGTGGCTCAAAAAATTATCAAAGTCTGAATGTAGGGAGTATGGTATTTTAATATAGGGAGTATTTTATTTCTACAAGAAGAATACAAATTCAGAGGTAAAAGTTTTAACATTCTGTATTACTGTATTCACTGTATACTGAGTTAAGTAGTTTATCCTAAAAAACCTAAAACTTACAGAAGCTTATTACTTCGTATATGTCTTCTTTGATTTGACAGGACTAAGATGAACAGCATGTCAGGAATGTGCTCTTAAAACATTTATCTTGGAATAAAAGGTTCTAATACCATCTTAATGCAATAATAATAAGTTTGGGTTTTATTAGTCCAATGATGTATTCTGTATTTTATAAACTAAAATATTATATAATTAAAAAATATTTATTAACAGTTCACCATAGCATTAGCTTCACTGTGGCATAATTTCCCTGACCTTGCAAATATGCGGTTAGCAGAGGAAAACTCAGTAACATTTTGGAGGATGCATGTAGGTAAAATACATGGGAACTACGTGTTTAAAAACAAGTAAATCCAATTAATTGCAAGGTTCAATTACTTGTATTTACTATATAGTTACAACTACAAGCCAAATTTTGTAACGAAAAAATATATTTCTTACTATGTAATCTTATATCTGTCATAGAAAAAAACTGCAAGCAAGACAAAAAGAAATTTTTGCTGAAAGCTTTTGCAGAAAAAAAGAATACACAATAGGATTAAGAGCAAAACAGACAATTACTTGTGCCAATATAATCCATTTTCAATGCTAGCTAAATGAGTGAAGAGAACAGTCATGAAACCCTCAGCCAGTGCTAGTTAGGATTTATCTAAGTAGAGTGTATTTAGGAATTATTAAATTTTAGCATAGGAGATCTAGATTTAAAATTTGATTGTAAGGGACTACTCACTATTGTATAATTTTTTTTTTCCCAAAATGTACTTCACAGATATGATAGACCAACATAAATGTCAATATTTTGCATTTAAGCAGTTCTTAAAAACAGATGCATCACTTCTTAATTACTCAGTAGCTTAAAGCTGTTCTTGTTGGACTGATAAGAGCTGTAATGTATATAGGTACATAGAATACATCATCTATCAAACAGATTGCGCTTGCTGTTAATCAGAGCTCTTCACTATATTTAGATTTTTTCTTATATAAAACTTTGTAAATGAAATCTTAGTGACACTGAACTCGGCTCACTTGAAGTAGCTAGGATTTCACCTCTCAGAGGGCTGGAGCACCTCTCCTATTAAGACAAGCTGAGAGAGTTGGGGTTGTTCAGCCTGGAGAAGATGCCAGGAAGACCTTATAACAGCCTTCCAGTTCCTGAAGGGACTACAGGAAAGCTGGGGAGGGACTTTTTACTAGGGTGTGTAGTGATAGGGCAAGGAGGAATGGTTTCAAACTGAAAGAGGGTAGATTTAGATTGGATATTAGGGCGAAATTCTTTGCTATAATGAGACAGTGGAACAAGTTGCCCAGAGAAGTTGTGGATGCTGTGTCCTTGGACGTGTTGAAGGGCAGGTTGGATGGGGCCTGAGCAACCTGGTCTAGTGAGAGGTGTCCCTGCCCATGCAGGGGGGTTGGAACTAGATGATCTTGAAGGTCCCTTCCAGCCCAAACCATTCTATGATTTGCAAAATAAAAATAAGAAGATGTTTTTCACATCAAAGATAACAATCTTAGCAATTTCATTTTCAGTCTCAGAGATATGAATTATTTTTTTAATTTTTATTTATACTGCAGGATTTACATGTTGCATCAGAAGTCTCCAGTCATGGTATCATGCTCACTAGAGTAACAAACTTCCCTGGCAATGTGTATAGAACCATCCCTGTGCAAGCAGTCATGAGATGTACTTTAAAAAGGTGCAACATTCAAAGTGAACTGTACAATTCTGCTTCTTAGAGGAAAAACAAATACGGAAAATAATTCTTTGTTGAATTACTTTTATTCAGTAATGTGGCTTCAACTTGGAATTCAGTACAATTTTTCTCCATTGTTCTAAAAAATAAATTCACTACTCGTTTCAAATGTATGCAAAAGTTATTCATTATTGAATATCTACTTTCTTTTCAGAGTATTTTTTCACACTTTAGAAATCTAGCACCTAAAATAGAAGTTTATAATGTAAATGCTGATAAAATATAGTAGCCCTAGCAGGCAATACTATGATAATCAACCAAACCTATTTGCTGAGGGCTTTTTCAGCACTTTAATGGATGAAGCCTGTTTATATGATGGGAAGCCTGCAAAGAGTTACTTCTTTGCTTTAAATTGAACACGGCTCAATGCAAACAGCAATCACTTTTCTAATGTATTTTTTTTCAGGCAGAAGCTTGGTTTCTCAGTGCATTTTGATAAGCACACTGAAAACAAATTAGGCAATAAAACCTGAACCTAGTTCAGATTCTTTCCCAAGATTTATTTGGAGAAGTTAGTGTAACAAAATCAGAACTAGCATTTCAGTAAGTGTACATTCATTATGTATTCACATCTATAAGGGTGACATTTTCACTATTTTTCTGAATTCTCTGTTTTAGTTGTTCTTTCAGACATCAGTGTGCTAGAAGCTAGGTTTTCCAGAGCTGTGCTTCTGCCTAATATTCCATAAGCCTAAAATGAAGTTCCTGGGTTTTTTTAATGAAAAGTAGACATGGAAGTTAATGTAATATGGAGCTGACCTTATCAGCAAATCCAGGTGTGTAGAGATTGGTATTAGTGTTCAATGGGCTATAGGAGGAAAAAAACCCAGTGAGCTGCCTGGCCCATACCTGGAATACCTGGAATATTTTATTTCAGTGGGAATTTTGCCTGAGTACAAATTAATGCCCAGTATTTCCCATAGAGATAAGGATGAGTTTAACCACAGCTGGTCTTAAACAAAGTCCTTAATGTAAACATGACTGGAAACTACATCTGAATCTTTCTGCACTGTCCTGTCTTTATTAATGCAGGTATTTAATTTCAGAATCTGTAAGACTAATCAGAATGTTTAGGTGAACTTGTCAACTCTGAAAACCTGTGTCTGACTCCAATTTTATTATTTTATCTGATTCTAATAATCTCAGTTTAAGTTCACACAGAAATATTACACAGTGCCATACAGATATGTTACCTAGTACTTTTTCTCCTTAGTTGTGGATAGCAGCAATTTTATTTTTAACATCTCAATGTTCCTGACTTTCATTCACTGTCCCTGACAGTGGCATATCCCTAACTCTGACTACATTTAGAGCTATAATTAATAAAAAAAGAAAATAGAAGGTCACCAGATTTCCAGCTTGTCATAACACTCTTCTGTTTTAATATTTTGTAGAAGGATCTAAAAATTTTCTACGAAAAGCTAATGTTGCATAAATTTTTCCTGAGTTTTGGAAAAAAAATCTTCCCAGTTAAAAAATAAATAAATATAGCACTTAGTTTTTACAACATAAAAGACAAAATCTTAGATACTTTGAATCTTCTATGTACACACATATAAATCCGTATTTATTATTTAGTACCAATACAGGAGTTGGAAATAACTCAGCAATGTAAATGCCATAGTGAATACATTAGGAAGCACCAATAGTTTCTGGTGTTATGCTACATTATTGACTTCTTTTCATCACTATGGTTATAAGTCCAGAAACTTAGCAACTTTTGACTGTTCTCAGAGCCCTTCATGCTTTTCTGTTCCTTTTTTTTTTTTTTTTAAATACTGACTTCATGTATCTTCCTGGGGTGTGATATGGATAGAAGGCCAAATCATATCTGACTATATGCTGTCTAATCATCTGTATGGCCAGAGGGACTTTCTTAATATTTTTTCTTTACTGCACAGAACAAAACATCGTGATAAAAATGGTAAAAGTGCAGAAAATAAAAATTAAAAGTTGAACCACAAACTTTATTTTAAAAACCTTCTTAAATTCCAGGGTGTCAGTTAGAGGAAGATAATGTGCTAGGCAACCATGATATTATGTCTAAAGCTTATGCTATTCAGCTAATTTTTTTATGAGTACTACAAAATTTCAAAAAATGTGAGAATTTCAAGAGTTAACAATAGTGAACATTAGTGCTGTTTGTTTCTTTTGCAGGAATAAATCCTAGGTATGTACATTTTAGCTAGTTACAACGAGAAGATTTATTGTCTGAAAGTATAAGAGGGTAAATATTAGTTTTGGAGAAGAATATTTCTAATACTACAGTGGTTTGTGGATTAATTTATAGTAAAACCAGGGGACAGTAGCTTAACTAAAGCTTCACAGAATATGAGGGACTGTCCTTATGTCTGCTTTTTGCTTTGTATTTTTCTTTTTAAAGTAAGGGATGAGGAAGAAAAGGCAGACTTTGCAAGCCCTCTCCCAGAAGATAAAATCTGACAGTACTTTGAGGGTTTATGATGCTGGAGCTCCTGTGGAAAACTGCTGCTCTCTGATTCCTTCCATGTGGCATCTTAGCCTTGTTTTAGATAACTCCTATGTTTAGTAATGATTTGTCTGTCTTGAAAGATGGTTAGAAATTGGTTGAAAATATGGGGGAAAAAAAACCCCCATGAAATTAGCAAAATTCAAGACTAAAGATCTAGGTTGTGGGTGACTGTCAAGGAATGCCCAGGCAGTAACATTGCATGCAGTTGAGGGTTTCCCAGGAGACATGCCACGCTGGCGGAGGACGCTGTTGGATAGGGCAGCCAGTCATGCTCTCCTCATGCCAGTTCTCAGATTTCTTTCTCAAACTACACTTGCATTTTTCTGCAACTTCCACATTTAAACAAAGTAGAAACATCTATCCACTTAACTTGTTTTTTAAAATTATTATTATAAAAGTAAAACCCATAGGGTGAAAAGTAATTTTTCCTTTGAAAAAAAGGTTTAACAGCTGGGAAATTGGAAAAGTGAGTGAGAAAAAAAGTTTAGCTCAGTTAGCTACTGACATTCAGTAGTTTCCTCCTGGGATAGCTTCATTTCTTTATTCTATTGTGTAGACCTAATTCCATTGTCATGAAAGAGAATAGATGAAAAGAGTTAAAGAAGTCTTAGCTACAGCCAACGTAGTATTTTAATTTGGCAAATTGCACCAAAAGAAAAAGGTGCTGTTGCTGTCCTGCAGCTTTTGCTTAGAAAGCAGTTCAGACCTCAAGCTTATGAGCATCTATCACCCACCTCACCTTGGATGAATGCGAGTCCCATGAGACTCTCATGAGCCTCTACAGATGTTGAAGGTTTTTGGGATTGCTATGTAAAATAAAATAATACTTTTGGATGCATTTTCATAACATTCGTATGTAGTAAATAAATGTTGGCTTCTAGAATTTCTAGATTTCCGATGTTTAGCCAATGCTGTCATTAATCTTTGAGGGTTTATGATGCTGGAGCTCCTGTGGAAAACTGCTGCTCTCTGATTCCTTCCATGTGGCATCTTAGCCTTGTTTTAGATAACTCCTATGTTTAGTAATGATTTGTCTGTCTTGAAAGATGGTTAGAAATTGGTTGAAAATATGGGGGAAAAAAAACCCCCATGAAATTAGCAAAATTCAAGACTAAAGGTTGTGGGTGACTGTCAAGGAATGCCCAGGCAGTAACATTGCATGCAGTTGAGGGTTTCCCAGGAGACATGCCACGCTGGCGGAGGACGCTGTTGGATAGGGCAGCCAGTCATGCTCTCCTCATGCCAGTTCTCAGATTTCTTTCTCAAACTACACTTGCATTTTTCTGCTTTACTGTTCCCCATAGAAAACTTCCACATTTAAACAAAGTAGAAACATCTATCCACTTAACTTGTTTTTTAAAATTATTATTATAAAAGTAAAACCCATAGGGTGAAAAGTAATTTTTCCTTTGAAAAAAAGGTTTAACAGCTGGGAAATTGGAAAAGTGAGTGAGAAAAAAAGTTTAGCTCAGTTAGCTACTGACATTCAGTAGTTTCCTCCTGGGATAGCTTCATTTCTTTATTCTATTGTGTAGACCTAATTCCATTGTCATGAAAGAGAATAGATGAAAAGAGTTAAAGAAGTCTTAGCTACAGCCAACGTAGTATTTTAATTTGGCAAATTGCACCAAAAGAAAAAGGTGCTGTTGCTGTCCTGCAGCTTTTGCTTAGAAAGCAGTTCAGACCTCAAGCTTATGAGCATCTATCACCCACCTCACCTTGGATGAATGCGAGTCCCATG
Organism: Chaetura pelagica; assembly: GCF_000747805.2. NCBI lineage: Eukaryota > Metazoa > Chordata > Aves > Apodiformes > Apodidae > Chaetura > Chaetura pelagica. Next base: position 828,127 of record NW_009954544.1, read on the forward strand.
AGACTCTCATGAGCCTCTACAGATGTTGAAGGTTTTTGGGATTGCTATGTAAAATAAAATAATACTTTTGGATGCATTTTCATAACATTCGTATGTAGTAAATAAATGTTGGCTTCTAGAATTTCTAGATTTCCGATGTTTAGCCAATGCTGTCATTAATCTGGGTAGCCAAAGGAAAAGCAGTGAAATTGTTCCTCTGTGAGCCTGCAACTTCTAACACTGCGTGGAGTATGTGGTCTCCGTATGTTATGTTAACATAGCCTCGCACCTGGATCTGCAGAGGGATCCACAGACTCAGAACTTGGCAATTCTTACTCTCTGCACTTGTGTGTGAGCATTCACAAGCTCAGGACAAAAGACTGTACTTGATTGTCTGGGTTTGTCTTTTGATACACTCTTCAGGTAAGCTTTCCATCTGTTCCTCTAGGTTCTTCTTTCCCTCAACCATATGTAAAAAGTATCTGTTGGTTTTGGCAGTGAGTTTGTGTCTGTTGAAGTGGTGATTGCTGTGTAACTTCTTCCTTCACTGCAGAACTTTAAAGATGTGCAGCTTATGCCCTGAATATATATAAACTGAATTACTCCCTTCTCCTCTCACTTGCAGAGCCCAATCAAAGGTAGTTGGGAATTTCTGTGAAAACCTTGTGTAGGAAAGCATATATTTGATCTATTAGACCATGTTTGAATATTATCTCAGTCTTGTTTGAAGCAGGACTTAATCACAGAATCACAGAATATTAGGGGTTGGAAGGGACCTCTGAAGATCATCGAGTCCAACCCCCCTGCCAGAGCAGGACCAAAAACAAAACAGAAAACAACCAACCAAAACAAAAACAAGCAAAAACACCCCCACACAACTAGGGAAGATCACTCAGGAAGGCATCCAGACAAGTCTTGACAGTCTCCAGAGAAGGAGACTCCAAAACCTCTCTGGGGAGCCTGTTCCAGTGCTCTGTAATCCTCACAGTAAAGAAGTTCTTCCTCATGTTGAGGTGGAACTTCCTGTGCTCAAAGTTGAATCCAGCCCCTTGTCCTATCACAGGGCACAAGTAAAAAGAGGTTGTCCTCCCTGTCTTCTTGGTGCCCAGCCCTCATGTATTTACAGACATTAATTAGATCCCCCCTCAATCTTCTCCTCTCTAGAGTGGAAAGCTCCAGGTCTCTTAGCCTTTCCTCATAAGGTATGTGTCCCAGTCCCTTAATCATCCTTGTAGCCCTCTGTTGGACTCTCTCAAGTAGATACCTGTCCTTCTTGAACTGGGGAACCCAGAACTGGACACAATACTCCAAGTGAGGTCACACCAGGGCTGAGTAGAGGGAGAGGAGAACCTCCCTCGATCTGCTGGACACACTCTTCTTAATGCACCCCAAGGTACCATTAGCCTTCTTGGCCACAAGGGCACATTGTTGTCCCATGGATAACTTGTTGTCTATCAGGACTCCAAGGTCCTTCTCTATGGAGCTGCTGATCACTTCCTAGGCTGTACTGGTACATTTTGTTGCTCCTTCCCAGGTGCAGGATTCTGCAATTGCTCTTGTTGAATCTCACTAGAATGTTCCTCTATGCCCAGCTCTCCAGCCTGTCCACATCTCACTGAATGGCTGCACAGCCTTCAGGTGAGTCAGCCGATTCTCCCAGCTTCATGTCATAAGCAAACTTACTGAGAAGATACTCTGTCCCATCATCAAGGTCATTGATAAAGCTGCTGAACAGGACTGGACCCAGCACTGATCCCTGAGGGACTCCGCTAGTTACAGGTCTCCAGCTGGACTCTGCACCATTGATCACCACTCTTTGGGCTCTATTGTGTAGCCAGTTCTTAATCCATTCTTTTATCCCACATTTCCTGAGCTTGCTCACAAGGATGTTATGGGAGATGGTGCCAAAAACCTTGCTAAGGTCAAGGTAGACTACATCCACTGGTCCCACATAACAGGAGGGTGTTTCAGTCATCTGGCTACTGGATAGCCTTGCTGAAACTCTCTGTTGAAATTCTTCCACATTGTCCAAGTAATTGCATATTCATTGGTTAAGGGAAGGAAAAATAAAAGAGGAATTACAGTTTAATAATTAAGGCATTCATTCATATAGGACATTCAAATTCAAGTCCTTTATCCTTTCTCCTATGAAGACTGAATGACTCGTTTGTGGTGAAACAGCTTCAGCAGTTCCACTAAGAAACACCTCAAAGGTTGATATGTAGGGCACCCTTTTGAAATGTGAAAAAAATGGGTTTAGGAAGTCACAGCAGATGAGCTACAATAAGGATCTGAAACAAGGCTCTCACCTCATCACAGCTTTTGCAATACAGTCCAAGTGAACAGACAGCTTTTCCTCTTTTATTAATTTACTATCCTCTAAATAAAATGTGTATAGTCAGAAGATGAGAGAGTACCATATTTATTTCCTGCTCTCTCTGAAAGACAGAACGCTTGAGGGGCTTCATGTTAAAACCTGCACACACTCTGTAGTTAACTGTCATTACCAGATACAGATTTGCAGTAGAAAACAATAAGAATGTCATGCTTGCTCAGTGCTGAGATACTAGTATCCCAAGCACAACAGGCAATGAGATTTAGTGTAGGCAAAAATTAAGATATCTCACACTGTCTAAATCAGTGATAAAAACTGCATTGAAATGGAGGCTCCCAATAATGTAAGATCAGTAAACAGTTTTATGTCAGTTGGAAGTAATGAGGTAAACCTTAGCCAAATCAAGAGTCTCATTTAGATGCAACATGGCAAGCAAATCTGGATCTGAACAATATTAGAAGCACTCTGCATACACTAACAGTGGTTGACTGGGTATTAACTGCAGATATCCCTAGGAAAATAGGAAGTGTAAGTGTTGGTTATATGCAGTCCTTTGCATACCCTGTAGTATGCAAATAGGATCATTGCCAATGTTATTGTATTATCAACATTAATTTAGTCAGTTTATTTTCATTCGTAGTCTACATGCAGTGAAGGAATAAAATGTTGGCTGTGAATAGTAAGCATAATGTGTAAATAAGACACTTCTATACCAATATAATTGTATATAGTGCAATTTTGAGATTAAATTTCAGCCTGAAGCTCTTAAGAGTAAATGCACCTCGAACATTTCTAATGTCTCTTTGAGGAAATTGAAAAATTCTGTTCTCTACTGTGATACAGATAATGTACATTGAAGAGAAACTTGGGAAATGGTAGCTCTAGTTACATCAGTTCTTGCTCTTGAGATGTCAAGGCACATGACTTTTTTGTGATCTTAAAGAGGGACTTTATTACTCAAATTTTTAAATATAAAATATGAAAAATGTTTTCCTTCTCTCAGTTTTTGCAGATGTTCTTTATTTTTAAAGTAAATATAAAAGATACTTTGAGCCAAATTTTCATCTCAGTTATGTCCAACCAAGCTTGCCAGACTCAGTGCACTTGCTTAAGCATGTCTGATCATAGTTTTCTCCCTTCTCACATTTTCCCACTTATTCTTGCTGTGAAATGCTTCAATAAAACTTAAATTCCATATCTAATGTTGGATACTCTTAGTACAATCCCATGTAGCTCATACTGCCAAGTTGCTTTTTTTAGGGTTTTTTTTTAAACAGCAAAAGACTTTGATCCTTATTTACAATTGTTAAAAAAGTATAGATTAAAGAAAAAAGAATGTTAGAGCTGCTGCAGGAAGCAGCTTTTATCACAATATCTAAAATGCAAGGGAGAAGAGGGTTTTTTTTGTTTGTTTGTTTGTTTTTTCCCCCTACAGTAGGCTGATAATGTGAGTGGAAACTGCAGCTTTCATGTCCACAATAAGTCTTTACCATATGTTAGTTCACCATGTGTTACCATATTTTTTTCAAATGCATGTCTTTCTGTGGATGCAGCTTTACATTAGGCCTTTTTATTGAAAAGTATATCTTTTACAAGATTCCTAGCTGAAGATAACTTAATGGAAAGCCTTTTAGAAGGTAAGAGATAGTTCTACCTTTTTATTCACGAATTTTCACAAGGAAGCTATAATCTCACATTGTCTATTTATCTGTAAATAACACTTTTTGTGGCAGAGAAGATACATGTGATATACTAGATTAAAATCTACCCTCAATGCTTAAAAAAAAATGCAATTAGCTCAAGGTTTAAAAGGTCTTAAGCTATAGCAGTATTATGTCACATTAAATTATTTAAGCAGCAATTAACAAAAATCTATTTCTTACCTTGTTTGAGACAAGGTACCATTTACCTCAGTAGAGAAGCATTAGGTTGCCATTGAAAATTTTCAGAATTAGCATTACACCTTATATTTAGCCGTATTTTATCCAGCTTGGAAGGATTCAAGAAGTCCCTGTATTAACTTGAGTTTGAAAACTATAGCAGTAGGCTAGATTTTTTTGTAGGAAGACAAATAGACAAATAGAGCATAAACCAAGATCTGTTTCCTGAGTCACTTTATATCCAACAAAACCTACCAAATTCAGTTGCCTTTAGGTATTTCTCTATTAAGTTCTTCTACTAGGAAAATAATATATAAGAAAAGTGCTTCCCACTTAGTGGTTCCAACCAGCAAACCAAGAGGATTTTTTACTTTTCTGTGAGAGTCATCCAGGCTAAGCAGTGCTACCCATACTGTTACTGACTTTAACAGAGGAATAACATCCCTTGCTAGGAACTGTGTACCTGGTAAGGTCCGAATCCATGCATGTTGGTCTCTATACATCTATCAGTGTAAATCCATCTGCATATATAAATATTGCAGAGTGATGAGTATTATATTAAGCTATGTGGGCTTTTCAAGCTTTGTCTATGTTGAGTTTCTCATGGTTCAATGCCCTGGCCCAGTAATACTACCTCATCAGCTGTGAAAATATGATGGGAGCAAAATAAAACATAAACAGGGGTGGATTAAGGAGATTGGGACAAACTTCAGATCAGTAATTTTGCTAGACAGACTTTCCTGTGTTAGGGGACTCTGAGGATGAAATGCTGGTCAAAATAATGTCAGTTCCACTACATTCCAGTCAGTTTAGAGTAAGAAAACCAGTCTGAAAGATGGCTGGTCAGATAGCTAAATGTGGAAGCCACTTGGAAAAGAAAAAATTAAGGCAGAAATGGGGAAATTAAGCAAAGAATGAGCATCAAGATCAAAAGAGTAGTGAGCTTCCTGCCCTGGTCTTTCATATTGTCCTAACTTTCTGGTTTATGTTTCTGCATGCTTTCTTTTCTCTGGTCAAATTGCTTCTGTGCACCAGTTTTTTATATTCTCCTTTATATTCTCCTTTAATGATGTGATTAACCCTGCCTCAAAATGGTTACTTTTCTTAATTTTTGCAAGAAACCTTTGTCAGTAATGACATTAGCATTCTTTCTCCCTCATCCAGCTTTAAACACTAGTCCTTTGTTGAATAGATAGCTTTCATCTTCCTAAGGATAGACCTTCTGCTAGCAGATACTACTAAGGCCAGTTAGAAATCTCCATTGCACTCAATGTCCATAAAAAAAAGTTGTTTCATGAGCTTGTTTGTTTTGGTTTTGGTTTTGGGGTTTTTTAAAGTTTTTTGTGCCTCAGTGCCAGTTTGTCTATTTCTTGAAGTTTGTGCCTCAGTGCCAGTTTGTCTATTTCTTTTCAGAAAGATTATGGCTGTATGGTGACATGTGCAATTAGCACTGTTATTTTGAAGTGTATATAGTTTTGTCTTAATCTTTAGTGCTATTAAAAAATGTCTGAATTTTTAAAATTTCACCACTCCTTATGCATTTCTCATAATAATTTTACTTCTAAAATCTGTAATTGGTTCATCAATGACATAGAGATTAAAACTAAAAAATGAAACACCTCCAAGATTATCAAAGATGACATCTGTTTGATAAATTTACAAACAAGTTTAATAACCTGCTTCATTAAGTAGAAGTAGAAATTAATCTGCAGAGACATTTACATGTAAAAAGAGCAAGTCAATTGCTCTGGGTTTCAGTGGGTATTTTTTATTTATTTTATTACAATAACAAATCTATTACCAAATGAAGCAGTTTCTTTGGCTGTTCATTTCTCAGTTGCACCAAAGGATAGTGTTTAGCTCATTGAGATAATGTCCCACTTTACAAATTACTACCAATGACTGTAGCTTCTTCCTGAGTTACAGGGTACGCCAGATTCCTTTGAACCTCTTTTTGGAAGCTTCAAGGTCAAGATCAAGATCCAGCAATTTATAATTCAACTAACCACCATTTTCTAAGTTCATGCAAAGTGACAAATGCTAAAGGAAAACATTGGAATTTTTTTAAAACTTAACAGACTTATCTTTCCCATTTTTCAGGCTCCGGTTGCCAAGCTGGCGATGTTCAAAGGGTAACCCAGGTTATTTCTTGTGAACATTCAGATCAAAAGCAATTTTTAAAAGCACTGGAAATCACACAGAAAATATTGTGTCATTAATTGTGACAACTTAGCTCTTTTGATACTCTTTGAACTGAATTTTTGCAGACCTCTTAAGATACTCTGATGGTGAGCAGACAAAATAATCTTCTTTAATACTCTTGAGATTATCTGCTAATCTTCGTTATTCAGCCCCAAATAATTTATCTTTCAGTGGTCTTTCTTTCTGCATGGATATGACATACACTTCCCAAACTTGATTTCTGTTTTTAAACATGCTAAATTTTCAAATTCTCCCTGTAATTTTATCTTGGTTTTAGGCTTCTGCACAGTGGACAGCTCCATGGATCAAAAGTATTGTATGACATCTGTTAGGCAACATAAAGGCTAGCCAATTTAACATAGCTTCTGCTGAGTAGAATAATATCTCCTTTACCATTCATAGAATCATTATACACCATCAGCTTTCTAGTCGCTTCAAGCAATGAGTCTGACTATTATTTTACATTTCTACTATACTTATAAAAATGTACTATTCTTCCTGAGCCTTACTATATGTTATTTTTATATTGCATTCTTGACTATTACTTGCTATATACTGTCAGAGCAAAGAGTGTGACCAACACTGAGAGGAATATGAGAGTAGCTGCTAGTTCCTCTAATACCTCTTAGCAAATTTACATGCCATGGCTGGGAAAATGGCTTGAAAATGACTGATAGTCGTCAGAGTAAGAGTATTCTTTAAGAGGGAAAAAAAAATCTTCCAATTTTTAAGTTTGATTAGGTAGATCAAGAACCAAACAGTTCCCAACAGATATCAAAACAAAGAATAAAGAGAATTATCTCAGTGTGAGAATACATCTAGCCTGAAAGGCTTGTCATAGGCTGATCAGGATATAAGTGGTTGTTGGCAAGTTTGGTTTGTTTTGGTTTTGGTTTTTTTTAAACTTAAGTTTGATTTCCGGGGCAGAGTTTCACACTGATACATTCTGTTTAGTAGATTTCTGCTCAACATGAATCCTGGTCTTTTATAAAAAGCTCCAAGGGGATCACTGAGCTTCTGGGTCTTAGGCACTTACCCAATATAATCAGAAAACCAAGGCTCAGGCTCCAGAATTCACATCTTAATTACACTAGATACATCTGTGGGGAAACTGAAGGTACATCAAGGAATATTTCAGACTTCAAGAGCAAGTTAAGCTATCTGAGTAGACAGTTTCAGATCCCTTCAGTGCACTTTGCATTAATCAGTTCTAATTCTCTAGCTTATCCCTATCCTGAAGGCTTTCTGATGAATTCTGGTATGTCCCAAGTTTTTGTGTGTTTCTTTGCTTGTGTCTGTAGTCTTATTTGCTATTATCATAAGCTTTCAAACTTTCTGTCATTGCCTTGTAACAAGTCAATGCTGAAAGGTGATTCTGATGAAAAACAGAAAAAGAAAAGTACCATCTTGCATGCTAAGATAAGCTTTTTAATCACTAGCTCTTCCAACTTTGAGCGTTACATTTAAGGAATCCTTGTTAAAAAAACAACAAATACCTAATATTAAAAAAAAAATACATTAATAAAAATAGGTCAGTGGTGACTAGCATAGATCTGTGTGAAACTGGAATCAATCCAGATATTGTACAACAACTTGTGATGTAAGATTAATGTACTTTTTCCAGGTTTTAAAAGAATTGTTTTCTCTTATCCTTCATGAATGCAAAGGAAACTCCACAATGGATAATGTGAAATAATGATATGTGATGACATAAACACTGAAGTTTTCTAAAGGTTTAGTGATAAGATTCTTGATAGCTCTGCTTCCTGTAGTGTTTTAGTGCTTAATTGTGAGAGGATTTATCCACGGTATGTGTTGACCAGTGCTATTTTTATGCAGAAGAATAATACAGTTATCTTCTTGCTTTGATCTTTTCTCTCTACTCCCTTAGTAATTTTCTGATTTTATATACAGAAGTAAAATCAAAAGCAGTAAGGAGGGGGAGGGAGGGGTGTGTGTGTGTTTGTTTCATAGTTTTATAACCCACCTTATGCATCTAGTGATTTACGCTGAACTTATGGGAACCAGAGGTTTGCTTAGTAATATGTGGAACATCATATGCTGGATTTCATAGAATCATAAAATGCTTAGGGTTAGAATGAACCTTAAAGACCATCTAGTTCCAACCCCCCTGCATGGACAGGGACACCTACCACTAGACCAGGTTGCTCAGAGCCCCATCCAACCTGCCCTTGAACACTTCCAGGAGGGGACATCCACAACCACCCTGGGCAACCTGTCCCTATGTCTCACCACCCTACACTAAAGACACTAGGAAGAAATTCTTCTAACCTAAGCCTACCCTCTTCCAGCTTAAAACCATTACCCCATATCCTGTCACTACAGACCCTGGTTAAAAGTCCCTCCCCAGCTTTCCTGTAGGCCTCCTTCAGATAATGGAAGGCCACTATAAGGTCTTCCTGGAGCCTTCTCTTCTCCAGGCTGAACAACCATAAGTGTCTCAGCTTGTCTTTGTAAGAGAAATGCTCAAGCCTTCTGATCATCTTCATAGCCCTCCTCTGGACTTGCTCCTAGAGCAAGTATGTCCTTCTTGTGTTGAGGGCTCCAGGACTGGACACGTTACTCCAGGTGAGGTCTTACAAGTGCAGAGTAGAGAGGCAGAATCATCTCACTTGACCTGCTGGCTTCTTTTGATGCAGCCCATTATATGGTTGGCCTTCTGGGCTGTGAGTGCACATTGCCAGCTCTTGTTGAGCCCTTCAACGACCAACAACCCCAGGTCCTTCTCCTCAAGGCTGTTCTCAATCCATTCTTTGCCCAACCTGTATGTGTGTCTGGGATTGCCCCAACCCAGGTGCTGGACCTTGCACTTGGCCTTATTGAACTTCATGAGGTTGGCATGGGGCCACCTCTCAAGCCTGTCAAGGTCCTTCTGCATGACATCCCTTCCTTCCAGTGTGTCAACCACACCACACAGCTTGGTGTTGTTGGTAAGCTTGCTGAGGGTCCACTCAATTCCACTGTCTTGATTTATCTGAATCAGGAGAGAAATAGTGATAAAAATATATAGAAGAATATAAAACAGGTGAAAGGTGGAGAGCAATGCCACATACACTGAAATATTACATATACTATGCTTCAACCACAAAATATACAGTATATTGTATGCAAACCACTTTTGAAATATTAGGTCTGTTTGTATGAATAAACTGAACAGGCTTTAAACCCATAGAAATTCCTTTACAGGCGTGTTCTTAGTTCTTTAATTTTAATTATTGAAATGTAAATGTATTATACAAGAACAAATCTTTTTATAGACATGGCAACAGATGGTCAAACACTGTGCTTACCTACAGTTATATCCACAATCAGTGTGGATGGTTATATCATCAAAGACAATAAAGAAACAAATGTTCACAAGCAAATCTTAAAGGCCCAACCTACCCTGCAGAAATCCAGTCGGCCAGGTAAAGTCCAGAATCTACACCTGATGTTTGCAAACACTGGAATGTCTGTTCTTCCCAGCTGAACAATTCATTAGGTTGTGTAAGTGACTTTAAACCATATCAGCCAAAATAAGGTAATATTTATTTTTTAAATCACAGCTTATAAAAGCCTCATTTCTAAAGCAGTGTTTGTAAAACCTTGACAGTACAATGAATCCTAAAATAATAAAATACTAAGTGTTTTCATTCGGCTAGGAAAAATGTTTTAGAGAAACCACTACAACAATTTCTTCTGATTTTGGAAAAAAGCCAGCAAGTAAAAAATTTACTCAGTTCTATTTGCAGCCCTAACATCCATATGGCTGCAGAAGCTGCTTCAAAGGTGGGTGCTTCTGCTGGAAGACATTTCATGACAGTCTTTCTCACAGAGCTCAGAGTGGGTCTGATTTGTGGGGTACTTAAATAATCAAACCAAGTGTAAAAGAAAGCAGCCATAGCAGCCCTCATCTTTTCTCAAGTAATTCTTCTCAAGGTTATTGCAGGTTGGTTAGTGGATAAAAGGATGCCATTGCATTTTACCTTGCTGACGCAGACTGAATCAATTTGTGCAGCTTGGGCTTTGGTATCTTGCAGTGTAAACAGATAAAAGTATCCTTCAGTCTTTTTTTCCTTTCAGCACTAGTGATATGGCTTTCATTGTTGCTCTAAAACAAATCACGCTCAATCTTGAAATCCTAATTCACATAGGTAAAGATTAGACTTGTCTCATTATTTTGGCTTTTTAAGCACTTGCCTTTGTGTGTATTGTCTGCCTGGTTTTCCAGAGTGGTCTATTCAGCATCATGTCTCTGAAGTGACTGGTTAAAATTTGTTTGTGGTTGTGTTGTCTGAGTTGGAGGAAGTGACAATCAAGAGAAATATTTCCAAATGACCTTTTAAACCAAATACAAATATAAGACATTGTTAACTGTTTTATGTGGGCATGTAGTGAGAGGACAATGGCAAATGGATTGAAATTTGAAGAGCTGAGATTTAGATTAGACCTTAGGAAGAAATTCTTCTCTATTAGGGTGGTGAGACACTGAAACAGGTTGCCCAGGGAAGTTTTGGAATCCCTGTCAGTGGAAGTGTTCAAGGGCAAGTTGGATGGGGCTCTGAGCAACCAGATCTAGTGGGAGGTGTCCCTGCCAATGCAGGGGGTTGGAGCTAGATGATCTTTAAGGTCCCTTCCAGCCCAAACCATTCTATCATGAGATTTTATTCTTTGTCTATATTCATTACAAATCTCTCAGTACCATGGCTTGTTTGATACTTATTCTTCACAGTTGATACTTGGTAAAATATTTTATAATACAAAACTTAACAATTCCTTAATTTAAAGCCTCCGTTGAATTTATAATGTTTTTGACTGGTTTGCAATTATTTGAAGATTTTAAAATACCATTAAAATTAACATGGCTGCTTAAAAAAATGCCATTAGAAAAAATATATGCCCTTTAAAGAGAGCTTCTTATGACTGTGTTCTTCAGTTGTTTATTATTTATTCGTGTTGTTTATATAATTTTAGCCTCCAGCATCACTAACTCTTTTGACCTTCACTTTCACTATTTTTTATATATATATGTGCTGCATTTATAGTAGAAAACAGAAAGGTAATTTAAGAGCGGGAAGATCTTCTCTACTGTATTTTGAGAGGAATAACCAAGATGCCAGTAATAATGTTAGCCATTATGGATCACATTGTAGCTTAATTCTGTATGCACTTTTGCTGGTGTCATTATCATCAGTGTTAGTATCACTGGTTCTGTAGGAGAATTATTATGAGAGAAATATACTGTATATAAGGCAGTAGAACTGTATGGCAAATCTTACTTGACAAATGAAAGCTCCTAATTTTTCAGAAACATCACAAGAAAGCATTTGTGAAAATAGCCTAATGGAATGACTTAGGATCATAATTTTTAAGTATAGATGCTCTTACAGGATAAATCAAACCTACTGGGTGTCAAATGAACCATCTCTAGTCTGCATTTCTGAAAACCACTAAAAGACATAAAACGGGAATGCCCATAAATACCCCTTTCACCAAAACCCAGCTGAGGAGTGCTGCATTTCCTTCTTCCTCCCTCTTTCTGGCATGGTTCCATCAGATCTCTTGTATACCCAAACTGCTACCATGTGGAGATGACAAAAAGCAGAGGTGGATAGTTATTTTCATTCCTTGTGCAACACTTCAGAACTTACTCCCAATACTCTGTATTTTATATGGCATGAGACTACCACTTTGCTAATAGAGTGAACTGCTGAATTCAGTAACAGAACCTTTACAGAACAAAGACCAGCAGTTAGATAACCTATGATTTTGACTAGGTTTTCATCGGACTCCAACTCCTTAAGAGTCCACAGTGATTTATGGTCAGATTATTCCATGATAATAAAATATAAAATGTGCTTATTTGAAAGTTTCTTAACACACTTTATAAACTCACACCAGTTACCTTTTTGAGGTATCCAGATGCAAAGTTAAGGCTACAATCCTCAAATGGTTTGCTGTGATTTCTCAACCTGTCAAGTAGCTTGGGCTGATTTTTCATTTCCATCAGAAGGGACAATTCTTTCCTATTGTTTTGGGTAAGCCCGGAGGATTCTTGTCTATTCTAGCTGCTTTTCACCCCACTACATTTTCAGAGTTAATTTGAATGTACCATCAGAGAAACTTTTAATTAGGGCATGGAATATAAAACCAAGAACATTAGAAGCACCACCAACTGTATGAGTAATGGTCGGAGTCAGATTGATTGCATCCAAGTAGTAAACTCAGGAGCATTCTCATCTCTGGATGAGATCACCTTTCTTTACAGATGAGATCTTGCATCCTGACCCCTTGGCCTGCATCAGAACTGCCTGCATCTTTGCTTCTGTGGCCAATGAAGGTGAACCCACAGACAGGAATGGAACCACTAAGCCCTTCCAACCACTTTGTTAGTGTCCTTGTATATGTTTCTGTACTTGTAGAATAACTTAGCCCTCCAAATTCTAGATTGAAAGAAAAGTTTTTTTAAAAAAAACAAATTAACAAACAAACAAAACCTTTTTCATTAATTAAATTGCAGCATTTAGGCTTGCAGACTGTATAGCAAATGATAAGGAAATTTGAGATTTTATTTTTTAAAAAAAAGGTAAAGGAGGAGGAGAAGCTGGGATTGATCGTTGCTTAAAGACATCCTGGCCATGCTACTTCCAACCTGTTGAAATACAGTTCTGTTTGTTTTACAAATATATAGGTGTTTTGTCATGGCATGACTGTCTGCCTTTCAATACAAGTGACATTGTATCAGTTTGCATAGCCAGAAGAACCTTTCTCTCTGGGATATTACCTGCATGTTATTAGCATTAGATAGAACTAGATTACAGAGAGCATTTGGCTTAATTTTTTTTCTGCATTTACCTTTCTGCAGAAAGACAGTTTGCCTATGTTCAGTATAATGCAAGTATTTTGCTTCTGGCATTAGTGGACATACTTAATAATGGTCTTTATGCTTGTACCTTGTTTACTTACCAAGCAGTGGCTCTTCACGTGTAAGCTGTTACTACTGTGTTGAAATCAGTGAATGTATGTTGACTTGCATCAGTTGTGCATTTGTCTGTTGGCCTTAATTCCTAAGATTCTTTTCTGGCTGTGATGAGCTCCTTTCCTTAATCTTGTAATCTGGAAATAGTAACTTTCTATTACCCCCCTTGTTTAATTTAGACTGTATTTCCATCTGGTTTAAAATGGGGATAATATTTTCACTTTTACGATAAATAAAGTTTGTTGATGTTTGCATAGCAAAAAGCAGTATAACAAATGGAAATAATTAGAACCACTTAAAATTCAAGGAAATAGTACATCACTGAAGAACATAAAGATACTGTTTTAAAACTCTATCTTACAAAAGTACACATGTCCTCCTACATGGACGATTATGGGATTATATTAGTATATGGAATAACTGCATGATTTATACTACTTTACAGAGTTGTAGATGAATAAATGAGAGGTTCCTAAAATCAAAACTTATAAAATTATAAAATGGAGGGTGAAGAGGAGAAAGAGATTTTTTTCAAGTACAGATACTATTGGCAATTTAAATCTATTAGCAACATTGTTACTTGTAATCCATTCCAAGTTAAAAAAAAAAAAAAAAAAAAAAAAGACAAAAAAACCCAAACCACACACAAAAAACCACACACAAAAAACCCCCCAAAAACAAAACAAAAACCAGAATGAAAAGTAATTCCTAGTGGGATCCTAATGGGATCCTAGTGGAAGTACAGTTTCGTAGTGTTAATGGTTCTGGATGTCTCACGACCCAGGCAAGGAAATCCAGGGAGATTTAGATCAGACCCCCTTGCTTTCTAAACTCCTCCTCAGACAGGAACCCAGGTGTGGCTGAATCCAACCTTTGTCTCAGACCTGGCTCTTTCAGGGAGAGTGATTAAAATATCAGGGTCCGAGGAAATGCTTGACCATCCAACACCCTTTGATCAGATTAAGGCAAAACGATACTCAAGGTCTGTATTTGAATATTAGGTTTAATCAAAACTATAGAAGGAATACAAGTGCTTCAGTTATTACCTTAGGCTGCTCAATTATAAAGGCTGACAATTAGATCACAGGAGTACAATTCATATATGTTTAAGCTGCACAAACCTGAGAAAAAAAAATCATGGTTAGGCCTTGTGTTACTTAATAATGTTAGGAAGAGAGAGAGTAGGAGAAGAAAAGTTTAGAGGTAGGTAATAGAAAATCACCAGTCCTGGACCCAGCTTTGGGCCAGCCAACAGGGGAGAGTTGGTGTCAGTGAGACTCCCCAAGCCCACCATTGCAGCCCCCTGTTTTATAGGCCTAGTTTCCTTGTTTAGCAAGGATGAGCAAGCGTGTTTGAGTCATAAGACTGAGCAGCTGGAGTGGACCTTGGCCCCCTCCACCCCTCAATTATCTCAATCACTGCAGATGCAGCTACAGCATTGTCTCCATCCTCTCAGGGAGGCCTTTTGGGATGCGAACAACACTTTTTTTAGGGGTTACAATGAGGTTTTGACACCAAGTCAAATAAGTACTGGTCCTGAGGGCTGGTCCCTCACATGGTCACTTAAAGTGTATTTATAGATGTCTCAGAAAACTGCAATAAGACGTGTATTAGAAAAGGAGACTTGACCCATCCTAAGTATTCCATTATTGTTTAGCTAAAGTATTTCTAAAAATGGCTGTGTTTTTTTCATTTAGCAAATTACTCATTAATATCAGATTACTTCAATATTTATTGCCATAATCAGGAAAGCATATTAGCAGAAGCTTTCTTGGGTACTGCTGAGAACCTCTGAAATGTTGCAAAGGATTCATAAAGCTAAATATAGAGCTTTTTTTTTCTCTCACACTTGCATGTACACACAAACCTCACTCACGCTCTTTGTTCTTCTCATTTAATTTCCTCATGCTCACTTTTATAGCTGTAGAGATCTATCCAGCAAACAATATTCACCACAAAAGCTAGGAGAATGTGCAGGAAGGCAGAGAACCTTTTTTTTTAATGAGAGGGTAAGCAATGCAGCCAAGTTGTACTGCTGGGGGAGGCAGGGGAATTGTTTTTGGAGGGTCTGTTAGCTTGGTTTTCTTGATTGTTGCGGGTTTGGTGGTTTGTTTCTTAAATTTATTTTTAAATACAATCCACTGGAAAATGTTTTTGGAGAGAAAAACAACCCATAATAATGTTCTCTTGAAACAAGTAATGGCTGACTTGCTGAAAATCAGAAGGAAAATAATGACATAAAAATTGTCCTTGTTCAGGAGCAGTAAGCGAAGATTATATATAATTGGACAGCTATGAATCAATGAAGCTATATACTTTTTCATGCATCTTGGCAAAAAGCCAAGCTTCCTATGTATGAGAAATTGGGATCAGAACACTTCTAAAATAAAGTAATAATTATTTTTTTAAAACGCTGTGTGTTCTGGGATAGAACAAATAACTTTGATCTTGTCATTTGAAATATATTCCTTTTCAGACCTAAAGCTCTCCTGAAATATGATGGAAAAAGCTTTGCCTTCCTTTTCAAGAAAACTAGCACTAAATTTAAGCGTATATTTCATTAGTATATTAAAATAATAAAGAATTGTGAATTACCAGGTTTTCCCATCATGTATTCTGTAGTCACTTGATCCATTGATAAAATTACAGTCTGGGAAGTCAAATGTCCCCAGCTTTCATTTTGTATTATATTGTATTACAGATTTCCATCTCTGGGTCTTCTGCTTCTTTTCATTCCCTGATTTTCACTGCTGTACTTCCCTCCAATACTCATTCAGTACTTCCTAGATCTTATGATGGCATCCTATTGAATAGTTTTTTCACATTCCTCTGGAGATGTTCATTCTTGAGTTTTATGGGTATGACATTGCAGCTATGAATTGGATTAGATAATAATGAGGTTTATTTTTATCCAACTGTCCTCATTTTTTTCATCACAATTCTTATTCATCATAGATGCTTTGTGTTTTCTCAATGTATTTTCCTGCCGAAGAATCTGAAATAGAACCATAAACCAAGATTAATTTTTTCTAAAACTATTTCAAAAATTCAGAAAAGTTCTATGAAGCAGGAAGGTAATGCTGTCAGGAAAGACATGTCTGTAATTTTTGAGATAATTTTTTTGAATGGAAATACAGCTATCAGCAGTGGACAAGTGACTTGCAACAGGTTTATTTTTAAATTGTGGGGATTTCAGTTACAGTACGGATCAAAGGAAACTGTTTCTTTGAAAAACAGTGGATGGGGAATTACTGACAACAGAATGTCCTGCTGAAAAGAAATTCAATAGTCATTATGGTCCCTCGTGAATGTAATAAATGAGGGGCAAATTTTGACATACTTTACATGTTAGCAAAGTCTTCTCTAAATGGGGGATGTAAGCAGCAGGAACTTGTTCTGGATGTTTCCCCACTCTTCACAGCAGTGCCATTTACCAGGAAGAGAAAAAAGAAATTATGAATATTAGGAGGAGGCTTGTAAAGGGTGTAACAAATGGAGATTTACAGCTGTAACTTTAGGAAGGGATAGGGGATTTCTACTCCTCCTTATCCTCAATAACAGTAGCTCATAAGTCTCTCCTGTGTTGAGGGTAGTTTTCTACCTCATAGCTATTGCAAGCAAAATTTACTCAAGCTTTAATATGAAATCTTAAAGTAAATTCTTTCAATCATGTTTTAATTAACTTTTGAAAGTTTCATGCAGGGCTGCCCGAATCTGGGTTGGGTGCTTCTTCATTATCAGAGGCTGCATGAAAGGTCAATAGGACACCACAGTATCCAATTATCTGAACCTCTTAGTGATAAAGCTACAAAGAAAACACATTTAGAACAAGGTGCTGAGTGAATTGAAAAGGTTTAAAACTGGAGGTTTTTCTAAATAGGATGATTGAAGGTTACATGACACAAGTCCAATGAATCTAGGAGCATGCCAGTGTTTAAATCTCATGTGTGTTACAGGTCACAGGAAATAATATGGTCCAGCCCTAGGAAATAAGGTCTAATAATTACAAGTTTTGTCTGTGTTAAAAGCTGGCAAATACATACACTCAGATGTATATATGTACAGACATATGCATGTCAGCTAAAAGTTCATATATCACAGAATATTATTCTAAAACCAAAAGTAGATGATAAGACTTCCTTTCTTTTCAACTCAGCTAAAAATTTTGTGCTTGATGCATTTTCTTCCTTTAATTTATCTGGAGTTTTTTTGTGACCTAGAAGAGGAATTTAAGGTGAAGTGATATTTGCTTTCCTATTCATTTGTTTACTATTGGCCCACATAAGGTTGGTTATTCTCATTTTTATTTTCTAAGAAATGCAAAAACAGGCAAATAGACCTGTCATCTCTAGTAACATCACATATGGGGCAAAAGAGAGTGTTGATAAGAAGTTTACTCCTACTTATTTCTGCACCCACTCTAGACAAGGGGAGGCTTAGAGGAGAATATTTTAATTTCTGCGGTTTAACAATTTTCAGTATGAAACATTGCGTGCAGAAATCCTATTCATAGGAATATAAAGGCAAAAGGGACTGCAGGACATCATCCCAGAATAAAAAAGATAATAAATTATATTTTAATAGTTCTAGAAAGACTTGTGTCTACACTGTTCTGAAATTATTCTAACAGTGGAGATTTTACTGTTTTCTAGGTGATCTTTTATATTACTTGCATATTGCTTGCTGTGAGAAGATTTTCATAATATCTACCCTGAATCTTAATTGCTGCAATTTAGTACATTTCTTTTTGTCCTGTCCATCACTGTTACTGAGAACAGGTTATTTCCTTATTCTTTTGAAACCGACTTTCATGTATTTGAAGGCTATTATGTTCCATCTCAGTTGTCTCCTCTCTAGCCTAATTCTTTCAAGCTTTATTGCAGCTCATGTTCTCTAGACTTTGGTCATGTTGCTCTCCTCACATTTCTCTCAATTAGCTCATGTCTTCCTGGAGTCCAATGTCCATATTTGT
>NW_009954544.1:846523-852873 GCF_000747805.2 Chaetura pelagica
ATTTTTGCAGGCTATACTTGTGTTTGTACATTCCATTGTGCTGTGAGCAGGTGCTGACTCATGGTGTCACTCTGAACCACGTTCAAGCATGGAGAGGCTCGTGCTAGAACTAGGCAACTAAAGAGAGTGTTACAGATTAAGCCACCCTCCCATGTATCTGTTAGATAAATATGATCAAGGTTTATTGAAGATTGATCAACTGAAAATATATGGAAAAAAGTCCTCATTTTGAAGAAAAATACATTTTTTTGTTTGCTACAAGATACCAGAGATCAACATTTACCAATTTCAGAGTGCTTGACTCATCCTATTCACCAGCCACTGGAAATTTGGTACACATACAGGCAACGCAGATAAACAGCCAAGATGTGTTAAAGCTCTGGGTTTTCTCAGTCCTTGTGGTTATAATCACCCAGATCAGAAAATTACCGGCATGGCTAAACATTGATGAAATATCTGCTGATCTCATCACTGTGACCAGAAACTTCAGTGGCACAGCAGTTTGTCCTTTTCATGTGAAGAGATTAAATTAGAGATTCTAAATAAATTAACAAAAACTTAGCTGTTGTTTACCACCTGGGTCTCTATTGAATAGTGACGCAGGACTTCCCTACTGCGAGTCATATTTATGACCAAAATTTCCCAAAATGTAGCAGTACTGGAAAGGAAGAAGCAAACTTCAAATGCTTAATTAGAATTTTCCTTCTGGAAAACTCTTTTTGTGAATTTGCTTATTCCTTAGTGGAAGGAAGCCTTTACTATATTGCTTACACATTATAAAACTCCTTTAATAAAAACAATTAAAGAAGTGTGAAGTAGTAATGATACAGTTTATATACCAAAAAAACTTTTTAATATACTAAGTTATTTCCATCTTGACTAGAGACGTTACTTCAGAAGCTTTTAAGTTTGGAAGCTATTTCCCCCTGTGCCACTCAATAGAATTATAGAATTATACACTGGGTAGGATTGGAAGGGACTTTAAAGATCATCTAGTTCCAAGCCGCCTGCATGGGCAGAGACAGCCCCAACTGGACCAGGTTGCTCCAAGCACCATCCAGCCTGGTCTTCCAGGGATGGGGCATCCACAGCTTCTCTGGACAACCTGTACCAGTGTCTCACCACCCTCATAGTGAAGAATTTCACCCTAATATCCAATCTACATCTCCCCTCTTTTAGTCTGAAACCATTCCCCCTTGTCCTATCACTACATGCCCCTCCCCATGGTAAAAAGCCCCTCCCCAGATTTCCTGTATTCTCTTCAGGTACTGGAAGGCCTCCATAAGGTCTTCCCAGAGAGTGTGTACTAGGTGAGAATTAAACAATGGCTTCTAAAAATTTGTAGCTCATGTTTGATTTTCCTGGAATGTTTTAACTCTAAAGTAGTGTGCAGGTATTTGGCTTGTGGAAATTCCATTTGAGTCAATGGGATGTTGGCTGAAACCATGCAAGAGCCCATCCTTGCACTCTCACTTTATGGCTTTCAACCATAGCATGCATATCAGAGCTCAAAAGTATCTGGCAACACGGGTGTTAGTTTTGCATATGTTGGAGTTCATAAACCTTCTGTATGATGTAGTCTAGTGCAGAAGTTCATTCTTAATCAAACATGGGTTGCTCTTTCTCCCATACTATACAAGTGCAAATTGTGCTTTCTGCTAGAATGGTAAGAAACAGGGATCCTGATCCCAAGCTTTGTGTTAGGTCATGTGATTGAAGACAGGCACATTCCACTTTTATGCAGCAAAATGTAGAGCATGTGCCCTATTATGTACCCAGTGCACAGGCTGTATCCCTGCTATGGGCTTGAGAGAGGGTTTATGTCCTACCACTCAACCTGACACTGGCATTTGCCCACATTACATACTGATCTTTATCACTAATGTTGTCAGTTTAAAGATGGCAACAGTGATTAGTATTTAGAGTAGAATAATTATATTTTCATTAAAACTAGCTTACAGGAATGAAGTAAAGGGAAACTGAGGTTCTTAGTATCAAGCATTATGATTTTATATCATACTATTTAATCTTCCTTTGGCTTTTTTCTATTCCTTGAGTAGGAATTGAGTGAAAACAAGGTGACAGGTTTCAGGGTGTTAGTTATAGTAGGAGTTTTATTGAGTAAAGTGCCCTGATTTGAGCTATAGGTATTAACTAATTTTAGGTTTAGAACAAGTTCTGAAAATAAAGTATTTGAGAGAGAAGATTTGTTCAATTCCAACTGAAAAACTGTGATGACATAAAGGCTATTTTTTTTAACAAACAAGACTACAAAAAATCAAGGGAACATAATTTTTTAAATCAATTTTTTAAAATGTCATGCTTTAGTTTTCATAATGTTTCCTTTATTTTTCATTACAAATAATTTGACACCTTTTCATGTTACCAAATAAAAAGAAGTTTCACTGCAGGTTTTTTCTCAGCTCCACTGCTTTCAGTGCTTTATAAAGCACTTTGATATATCTGGATATATCTTGATATATCTGGAGGACTACACTGTTACTAAGCTTTTTTTAAACAAAGCAGCCACAAATCGTAGCAAATACAGTACCAACTCCACTAACAAAACAACAGTTCTGCAAGAGGCAGGAATATGGAAAATCGGTGATCACTGATATTATGTGATTGTCTTCCTCCAGTGTGTGGCATAATTCTGATTAAAATTACTGGCAGTACATTGTGTGCATCAAAAGAAAAACAGCTCCAGGAACTGACATCCTGTTAAATGTGGAAGAGCTATTATAGGCTAGTGGTTCAATATGGTGGTTTTTGAAAACTTCCTAATGAAACCCCAGTATGTGTTATGAGCATAGGCAAAGATGACCAGAGATGCACCCATATTTTCTACTGAAATTTATTATAGCTTTAGAATGTGCGAAGATTCAAAGAGCACATTTCAAACATTATCCTTTCTAGGGCCCCATTCTTCTCATTTTACTTGTTAGAACCAAAATTATATCCAAGGATGTCAAAAAAAACCAAACACCTGCTAGCTTTCTAAGCCTTTAAAAATAAGTATGCATCATATTTTTCTCTGAGTACACCTTTTAACTATGCACTGAAATAAATAGATAAAATTAAGCAAGTTTTGATTGAGCCATAAATTTTCAGCTGAGAAGTCTTGTTATAACCTTGTTTTAAAAGATAACTTGGTTGCGACTCTTCATTTTAATTATATAGCAGGTTTCTTGTCTTAGCTGGGAAAAAAAAAATAAAAATTCATTAAAAACCAAAACATATGTATGAAGTAAATTCTTTTCTTCTTCCAGTCTCTAGATAGTTGCAGCTGTTATTTGCATATATGCTAAAGAGAATGAGCTTGGTCCAGCAAAACCTTTTTACAGTGATAATGTTTTCCCATACAAGTTGCCCCATTAAGCAAAGTTGATCAGATATTTACAGTATTCCCATTTATCTGAGGAAGGCTCACACTTCCATAATTATTATAAACTTTGGCATTTATGAGTATGATATCTCAAAATGGTTTAATCATAGTTATTGGTTTTAACGCCTCACTGGATGTTCTTGTTAGAGCTTTATAGATACGATTTTGTAGGTGTAGAAGTCTAAATCTTGGAACGCACTGTTTTACAGTGCTTGAAAATGAAAGGTTTTGAAACCTTTCAGCATTGGTGTGAAGTATGTAATTATGCCAAACCTTACTCATGCAAATAATCTTTGTCCTTGTGACTGATAACATTGACCTAGATTGACAATTAGCTATTAAGTGACTAATGATTTGTAGCGATTTGCCCGAGGTTGCACTTGAAAAGCTGTGGCATTGGCAGATGTAGAACCTCCATCTTTTCCACACTACCAAAGGGAAGTGTAGGAAAATGTTTTAGATGAGGGTATGGCACTTCACCTGGTAGCCTAGCCATGCATCATCCCAGAAGTAGTTAATTTTACTGTGCCAATGGGTGAGAGATGTGTATTGTGACAGCAAAGTGTAGGTAGCTATATTTATTTGAAAGCTTCAACACAAGTTGGCATATTTTCTATATTAGAATCCCCTATATTTGTCCTTAGGAAAATAACAGAACACATGTATTGCCAGATATTCTCCCTCAGTAAGTTAATTATCTTTGGTCTCTGTCATAGCATAATTTTTCTTGCCCTGTCAATAGGCCTGCTCAAAGAACTACAACATAAAGGGGTTTATCTGTGTTATTGATTGACCAGAACGTGATGTTTGGGACTCTGTTGAAGCTTCTCTAGTGACTATTTATTTAAATTGGGGGGAAAAAATCAGTGTTACTTGGGAAAAAAACAGTAGAACTTTCATTAAACATTACAAAGGAGGGCATTGCTTAATCCTTGAAGTAGGAAATTGCTTTTCTTCATGATCCATTGCTTTCATACTTTTTCTGGCTGCTGGTACTGAAGGAAAGAAAAAAATATGTTTTCACTTTGTTTTCACTGTATCTATTTTCTTATCCTCTACAAAAACTTGGCTGCTAATTTGTTATTAAAGTAAATGAAGGGAAGGGAGAGCTTGGCTATGAAAAGATCTTTTTTTTTTGTCTCAAATGGGCATTTGCAAATATGGAAGCAAAGCAAAATTTTATATGGGAAACTGAAAAAAAGGAAATTAAGGATTTGGAACAGTAAATAAAAACTGAAATATGGGAGAAATTGCTATTCTTTTAGATGGCATTATGGTTTACACCTAAATTCAGCAGCATTTTTCCAGAAGACTAATATTCCTAAGGAGTATTTTTTCTTGTGTTCTGACCTTGTACATAGACATAGAGGAAGGAAATGACAATTAAAAGCAAAAGGCATAGATGGCTGAAAGTGATGGTGTCTTGTTTCACCTTGCTTAAAACTCACTCTTTTTTTTGTTGTTGTTGTTAAAAACACCTGTTGTTTAATTGCATCTAATATGCATCACAAAAATATTGTGTATATATATATTTTTATAGTGGAAAACACGAAAGGGCTGTAACTAAGGAATGAGTATTTAGCTTCAGAGGTTACAAAATTTAGCTAATGATTCCCTGACATTGTCAGAACAGATCACAGAATGCATTTAAAAGTAATTATAAGTTAGCAGCAGTAGTTTTTATTTTTCCCCTAGCAAGAGCAGTAGGAGTTGTAGTTGTCTCTTCTTCTATTAGTGGTGCTTGTGTTTCTTTTTTTAATCTGATTGCTCTTTTTTTTTTTCCTTTAAAAAAAATCCATTTAGTCTTGCAGTTGATAATCAAAGGTTAAGCTAGCAAAATAGCAATCTGAAAATAATTGTGATAGCAAGGTTTTTAATATTGGTTTGTAACAGAAGAGATACATTTAGATTGCATTTTGAGTTTTTGCTTGTGCTAGCTACATGAGGAAGATAACAAGACCCCACCATATGCCAAATAAAAACTGCATTAGAAAGGCATTAGTAGATTAATCCAACTTACTCTGTGGTTCATTTTATTTAGAATGTAATAAGGTAAGTTCATTAGTTTGCAGACTTAATGTTTTCTACTGTACCTCAAAGCAACAAGTAACAATTCCACTGAGACTGCAGATCTCGATAACACCTGTCAAGATAAACACATGGCTCCCTCGAGGAATCATCTTGGCAACATAACTGAGGAAATCTGGAAAAAAGTAAGTCTTTCACACACAGAAGTGTTACACAGTATAAACTTGATTAATGATTTTTCACATGCCTCTGAGGTCATATATCTCTTTAAAGTGGAAAAAAAAAGAAGCCAAATCAATCTCTGAAGAACAAATATTTTGGAATGTACAATGCTGCATTTGAAATGTATTTTAAAGAACTTGAAGGATGTAGAATAATTATGCAATTTGCACTGAGCCTCAGAAAGGCTGTCTGAGACCAGCAATTGAATCTCCATTGCCCTAGGGCTAATATATTAGATTACAAGGATTACTATAGTGGCAGTATTTGTGCCACTACATTTAAGACTATGTCAGCATTTCCATTTTAAACCTGTGTGTTCAGAGGTTCTTAACTCATCTATAGAAAATTTGCTTGTCACTATGAAGAAATACGATTTCTGCACAGTGGTGACACTTTTTCTGGGGGTAACAATAAAAAAGAAAAAGCTTATAAGCTAGGTATTTAGACTTTTTGAAGTTAATGCAGTCTTCTTACCGTTCTGCTTTTAAAATTCAGTTATTTCTAGAAGTTATTTCTAGAAGCAATGTATTGAACAAGAAGAGTGGACAGAATGGTAGCCATATTTGCCAGTATTGTTCCAGGACCAATGCATTCAGGGAAGACTGAAGGTGGAACTCCATTGTACATCCTCTTCTCCACCATGGCCAGGAATGGGCTAGGGGTGGAGTGATGATCATAAATCATGATGGGTGGTATCTTAGAAATCCTGTCAGGA
>NW_009954544.1:852919-857427 GCF_000747805.2 Chaetura pelagica
GGCTCTTCTGGCTGTGAGTTGCCTTCCCACCAAGAAGAAAGGCAATCAACTTTGCCTTGCACAGTCTTTAAACTCTATTTCCAGATTTTAGGGCCATTGCACTTTGAGTCTAGTGTGAAATTGGCCTTGATGTGGCATTTAATATCTCGGGTGTTATCTATGGTAAGCAACAACAAGTGCTGCAAGCAACCCACACTTTTCCTATTTCTGGAGGCCTCTATAAACAAATAGGCTTTGCATATACTACATATGGATGCATTGGATACAAAAAGAGAAGAGTGCTTGGTTCTGTTATTTACATTGGTCACTGATCTCATCAAACTTCTTGATGGCTAATTTACAACCTATTTTTATTTTGTGGTTTTGAGTTGTTTTGTTTTCAGTTGTGGGGGTTTTTTTCTGTGTTTTGGTGTTTGTTTTTTTCTTTTTCTGGAGTATTTGATGAGGAGTTCAAATTAGTTAGATCTCTTTTTTCTGTGGCAACGCAGGGCTGATTCCTGCAGCAGCACTGACAGAAATCAGAGATTTTTGCAGGTTCTGCATCAGTCTAATTGCAGATAGAATTAACTGCTCATGCAGTAGTCCAGAGAGAACAGGAGTACAGCCTGCCCTG
This sequence comes from Chaetura pelagica, assembly GCF_000747805.2. Taxonomy (NCBI): domain Eukaryota; kingdom Metazoa; phylum Chordata; class Aves; order Apodiformes; family Apodidae; genus Chaetura; species Chaetura pelagica. The sequence goes on from NW_009954544.1 coordinate 853,533, forward strand.
CTTGATACAAGACTACAAATCTCTTAAATACCTCCATGTATATACACGTGGATTTGGCCTTAATTCCTGTGGCTTTTTATTGGAATGAAAGCGGGAACCTAGCCAAAGTTTACTAGCACCCTTTGTACAAAGTTAGACCAGGGAAAAAAAACAACAACAAGAAAAAAACAAACAAACAAGGAAGAGAAGAGGAGAATGGAAAAAGGGGCGGGGGGGGGAAGGGGAAAAAAGTAATGGTATTGCAGCACCAACAGCCAGCAACAGACAATCCCTGGAGGGGAGTATGAGCCATCCTCCTCAAGGCAGGTCAAACCAAGGCTAACACAAGCAACAGTATATGGACTTGGCAAAGTACCCTGAAGAATGATGGACCAAGCAGAGCTATTTCAGACCACGAGGGAGCTTCCCTTCAGAGTCGAAATTCCTTGTTGGAAAATGTTCTTGTAGGAGCCCCTTCTGTTCTAGGTTGAAGGGAGCTGGCTTATGTGCATGGTTTCAATACAATGAAACAAAGTAGACAAACAGCTTACTTTTCACAGCAAGGAATAGAGAGAAATAGATTGTTTCCATCTTGATACACACAAAGTCAAGAACCATTTATTATGAAGATTTAAGCCTATTTGGATGGACAGATTTATGGACAGAAAGACTTACTTTACAGGGATTTATGTTGAACTATATCTATCTAGAGAGAGAATAGCTGCACTACACAGAAGGCAGCCTAAATATTTCCGTTGTAAAATCCGTATTTATTAACATCAATGTAACATATGTATTTATACATTTTAGTATTTGGAGATGTATAGGTCTGTGTATAGGTCCTTGAATTCATCATAGTTTATAGTGGTAAGCTGAAATATTAGCTTGAATGTTTTCTTCTCCAAGCTGCTAGTCTGTAGGATGGATAAACATCAGTTCTGGCCTGCTTAAGTGTCATCACAAAATGTCCACAGGTTTTCATATGAAGTGAAATTCCATACCCAGTAGTGGAGAAAAGCTATAGTAGAAAAAGTTGAAGCCAAGAAAACATGGTTTTATAATTAAGGATATTCTTACTCACAGGCTTAGGAATTTGATATTCTAGAATCATAGATTCATAGAATCATTAAGGTTGGAAAAGACCTCTAAGATCATAAAGTCCAACCATCAACTAACAGAGTCCACTTAGTGCAAATGACTTGATAATGTCACCTGCACAGGGTAGCGTTAAATGCGGTTAAAAAAACCCATTAAATTAACTTCACTGAGCTAAGTTTCTGAGATACTAAAAACTACCTTATGAACACGGTAGGGTTTTTTTACACTTCATTTTATGCCTGCAATAGGGGTTTACTTGTTTACACAAACTCATTTATTGCCTTCTTTTGTACCAGTTCTTCCTTCTTTGAGTGAACTTGCACAGACTGATACCACAATATTGACTGTATTTGGAGTACATTATTATGTGCCCTTGGGGGTTAAAAGCAGATTATTTCAGCTTCAGCTAGTCCTTAGATAACAAAGATTCTATTCTCACTCTTATGTCAGCAGGGGGTAAGGGGAAAAAAAAAAAAAAAAGTATTTTAAATAAGAAATGCTGCTTACCATTGGTTTCCATAATGTTTATTTGCAGATGCTTTTAACTTTTACTCTTCATTAAAAAGCCTAACTCTGAGTGCAAAGACACCCAATTAAGCTTTTTAAATAAAACATGAAAAGACTAAAAGTATCTGACTACCAAGATTTACTACAAATTGGAAAGAAGTTTTTGCTGTTAGCACAAAAAACTGAGCAAAAGAGTATTTTACTTTCTGGAATTTCCCCCTTTTGCTTTCCTGTCCCATCTGCCTTTCATTTGCTTTCATACACACTTCCTTCTTCACCTTCCTTTCCCCCTTCCTATTGTACTTTCAATTTCCAGTCCTTTTATGGTTTTTTCCTCAAATTACTTTCCCCCATGTCTTCCACATGCCCTGCTTTAGATCACTTTTGTCCTCCCTGAAACTTGGGTAGCCCTCTCTTGTTTGTTTCAGTGGTGCAGAGGGCAGACCCAGGGAGATGTCAAATGTGATTAAAATCTGAGCTAGTCCATACAATGTGCTGAGCATGTCACCTGAACCAGGAACAGTTGCCTACTTAAGTGTCAGTCTCCCCATTCACATTTTTACCAGATATTTAAATAGGAGTCAGATGCTGAAATAGCTATGTGGAGGTTGGCCTTTGTGTCCTCTACTCTTGGTTTGGATAGGCAGCAGCAAAATAATCCATTAATTTTACAGTCCATAAGTAGTGTTTAACACCATAATTTAACACCTAAAAATGACCCATTATAATCTGTAGGATGAAAAAACTCCTCTAAGTAGTCTCCAAACACAGATTCAAACTAGAAACTTTATTGGTAATTATGTGTGTGTGGTGCATAAATAGTACACATTTAATAATGCTGAGCACATTTAAGCCCTTTTTATCCTCAGTAAAATATTAAATGAGGTACCTGTGAAGTATCTAAGCATGTTATTAATTTATCCTTGGTATCTAAGCACTTTAGGCCTCCCTGACACAATAGATGGCAGATGGAGTAATAACTTAGATTAAGGTGCTTAAGCTACAAACATATCTGACACCACAGAGAAAGAAGGATGATTGCACCAAGTCCTACTGTATCCACACCAAAGTGTACCTTAGATGGATAAACTATGCTCAGGCTGGAAGGCCTCTGTGGAAAGCCTCTGTTGCAAGGTTCTACCTAATGGGGTGCCAGTCATGCTTTCCTGGATGCCAACAGGGAAACTCCCACCCAGAGGTAGCAGCATACAGCTCTTGATGGAGGCCTTAAAATAGCCAAGCAGAAGTTAGTCCAGACAGGACTTGCCAAACGGTGACTGTATCTGAACAACTGCTTTGCCAACATGGTTGGCAATATCAGCTCCCTATCTTAGAGAGTGATAACGATTTTAAGTTACTTGTCTGCAAGATGCCTAGAATCATTAAGAACAGTCAGTTTAACTACTGCATGTTTCTAAAATGGCAGCAATGTGTGAACAGTTTACTGAAAAACTGATGCCAGTGACTGAAGTAATTTTGTTTCCCAAGTCAGATTGATAGAAACCTGGTGGCATTTTATGAATAAAATTTCTAAAACATTGCATTTGTACAAACAGGAAACATACACCAGGGGCTTAAATTTTAGGAGAGCTAGAGAATCAAGGTTAATGTTTCTTGAAGATTTTTTTTTTTCATACTTTTCTTAATTCTGAAACTTAGAGAAATTATTGCATTTTATTTTTTAAGAGGTGACAGTGCGTGGCAGTTGCAAGCTGATAGTTTGGCAAATTGAGGTTTCCTACTTCTTTTACACCCAGGCTTGGAAAACTCACTGATTTCCTTGTAGCCTGCATTTCCCTGTGGCAAGTCCAAGGGTGGCAGAGGTCTGATCTCTCCCTCGGGGCCGGCTTGGCTGGGACCAAATTTTTATTTTGTTTTGAGGTTGTTTGTTGGTTGGTTGGTTGGTTGGTTGTTGTGGGTTTGTTTTTTGTTTTCCCGGAGTGCGTTCATCAGTGCCTTAAGATCTTTTTGCAGTTTACCTCCGCGCCTTTGGGAAGCTTTCGAGTAGGAGACAAGGCTGATTTGGGATGCGCCAGGTGGGGAAGGGGTGTAAACCGTCCCGCCCCCGGGGCAGGGCAGGGCAGGGGCTTCCCTTTTCCTCGCCTCTTGCTCGGGGCGTTCCGGGGTCCTTTGGCCGCCCTGTGCAGCCCCCCGAGAAGGGCGTTTCTCCCCCTCCATCCGCCCTGGGCGGAACAGAACCGGGGAGAAACTGCCTTTCTCCTTCCTAAGCCTGCGGGTCTGAGCAAGGAGGTTGTGACTTCCCTTCGCATCCCTGCGAATTGCGGAGTGCCTCGGCAAATCGCAGCGGCTT
>NW_009954544.1:858167-859505 GCF_000747805.2 Chaetura pelagica
CGGGGCGCGGATCCCGGGAAGCCGCGCAGAGGCAGCGCGACTGTGCGGGAGCTGAACTCAGCCTCCCTCTTTAACAGAGCCTCGTCCTCTGCATTGCATCCAAGCTTCGGCGATTTGCTCTTTGGAGACTGCAGATTTGCATAGCCCTGCTCTTTGCAAGCGTCGTTATTTATATATTTTTCTTTTTCTTTTTTTTCTCCTTTTCTTTTTTTCCCCCCCACCCAGCTTCTTTCATAAGGGTGCACCATTCTCCCTGAAAATATCCTCGGGTGTTACTGTCAACAGTCAGACCACAGAGATTGCCGAAGCAGCCTGATTATTGTCTGGTGGCGTGTGTGTGTGTGTGTGTGTGTGTGTGTGTGTGTGTGTGAGTGTGTGTGTGTGTGTGCGAGTGTGTGTGTGTGTGTGCGAGTGTGTGTGTGTGTGTGCGCGTCGGGAGAGAGCTCGCTGGGTGAGGGCTCACCAGTTTGGCGATGAATGGAGGGAAGAGCAGCAGTTTGATTTTTCTCAGCTTTCCCAACGCTGGCTGATGGAGTGGCATCCCCTTTTTTCTTTCTTAGCAGAAATGTGGCATGATTGGCTACACTGTGGATTACTGAGGATGGGGGAATGCTTGGCACTCTCGTAGCCCTTGCAACTGTGGAGTATTGTTAAATGAGCACAAGCCCCGGGAAAAGCTGAAACTAGCGATTGTTTGAGCGCGGGGCTTTCCCCCTCTTCCACCTCTTTCCGAAGGCTCTGAACTGCCTGGATTCTCCGCCTCTGACTATGTCTCGGATTGTTTTGGGTAGACGAAGACTTGGAAAGAAGGATGCTCCTAAGCTTTCCCAAAGGGAAGAGATGGCTCTCCTGGTCCGGTGAGCTGCAGCCAGCGCCGTGTCCGTGCGTGCGATCGCGCCCCTGCCCAAAGTTTGCCTCCTTTGCCGTGGCCGCTGCTCCTCCCGAGGACGCCTCGGGCCGGATCGCCGTGCACCGGAGGATGGGGGTGCTCCTTAGGGACAGCCCGGAGCCGGGACCCACCAGCAGCAGCACTGGGAGCCGCTTGGCCCTGCTCTGGATAGTCCCGCTCACTCTCAGCGGCCTCCTTGGGGTGGCGTGGGGCGCCTCCAGTTTGGGAGCTCACCACATTCACCATTTCCATGGCAGCAGCAAACATCATTCAGTGCCTATCGCTATCTACAGGTCACCGGCTTCCTTGAGAGGCGGACACGGTGGGTTCTGGACGCCGCTCGGTTCCCTGCATGGTGGGGTCGGGTCTGCGCCGCGTCCCCCGCCCCGCAGAGGTCGGGGTGCGGGGTGCGGGGTGCGGGGTGCGGGATGCGGGATGCGGGGTGCGGG
>NW_009954544.1:859965-939122 GCF_000747805.2 Chaetura pelagica
AGGGCAGCGCGCCGAGGGGGCCCCGGCACGGAGCGAGCGGTGGGAGGGGAGCCTGTGTGTTGCTGAAACCGCTGGTGATGGTCGTGGTCCTTCCAATTTATTACCTTGATCGAAAGTCGATGAACTAAAGCAGAGGTCAGCTAATTATGCAGGGGATCGGGGGAGAACTAAGCTTTTAGACGCTGAAAAGGCAGAGTAACGCCCACCGCAGCGCTCAGGAAAGGGATGCAGGAAAACATTTTTTTTCGGGTGCAAATGTAATTTGCTTAAGAATTACAGTGCTCCGGTGCTTAGTTTCTGAAGTGACAGAAAGCTGCTTCAGCGCCCTTTAAACAGCACTGTTAACAGTTTTTCTCTTTTCTTTTTTTTTGCCTGAACCTACACAAAAATACATGTAAAATAAATATGCATATGTTCAACGTTATCAAAAGCTGTAAAAGAAAGCGAAACACCAGACTGTGATCTAAGGATTTAAAGCCAAAGCCTCCCTTTGTCTCTGGTGGAGGAAAAAAAAGATAAAGAAAAACCCTTGTTGGCTCCTGATTAGATTATACTTCATTCTTCTTCATTTTCTCATCTTGCCTTTCTTCATTTGCATGATCATGCAGTGTCATTTACAAGCTTTGCAAAGTAAAAAACAGATCTTGCACTTAGCCTTTTCATCTCTATGCAAGATGACCCAGTTGCAGGCATGAGGTAGTTAGGATTTACTGAGGTTTTTTCAGTGATTAACAAGGCCAGAGTTGGTGGATCTGATAGTATTGTTTACCTGAAAATTCCCACTACATGCTAAATATTCCGTAGCATTCAAGTATTAGAAAAGACAAAGTGCACAGAAATGGCTTTTCTTCAGCATTTTGTTAATTTATTTTTTTTTTTAAACAAAAGTTATGTCTGGTCTAATTCCAAGGGAAAAAAAAAAAAAAAAAAAGGAAAGAGACTGAGAAATTCAGGCCACCACTCTCCTCTGTAGTGTGCTGAGGCAGTGCAAAACTGAGAATGCTGCATGTTCTGTACTGCATGTGCTTAAAAGGGGAAAATTAAAGATGTATGTGTGTATACATTTATGGATATCCTTATTATTCTTTCAATTTCTTCCCTTATGAGAATGTCCTTTAGGGTCTTCCTATTAATTTGAGGGGAGGCTGAAAGAATGAGAGGAAAAGAAGGGTAATTGTAGAGGTATTTTAAAATCACATATTTTGCCAATTTTAAAAAACATTACCCTTGGACTCAATCAAAGGGTGATGGTGTAAAAAGGCAGCTTTCTCAGGAGAAACAAGTCTTATTAAAGGAAATGAAAGATGAAGTGGTGGAGTTGCCACTTAAGGACTTCATAGGGAAGCCCAGGAGCCTCTCCAGAAGTTAAGTAGCTGATTTTATAAAACGAAGGATGCTACGTCATTAAAAGACATTGCAGAGTATTTACTTGATAAGTCTAAACATCCTTGCTTTTCTGTGTTTATCAGAAATTCTATTACCTGACAGTGTTTTAAAATATCCAACTCCTTTCATTATTGGTTGTTCAGTGAGGTGTTCCAATTTGTTTCTATAAGCCTGACAGGAAGCATTTATCTTTCTGGCTGAGCAGGGTTGGACATGGCTCCTGTGGAGCCCATCACCACATTTCTAAGCTTCAGTCAGATGGAACTGGGTGAGGGCTGAGGGGTGCCTAATCCTTACCCCATCATCCGAGTGCCCTTCTCCAGTGTCCAGTCCCCTGCTGAATTAGCCAGGTGAGAGTCAGAATTTGATTGTCAGGCTTGTACCCTTCAGCATTCAGTTTTGCAGTTACTCTGTTCTAGTCTACTACCGTTGTGTAAATGTTGCAGTTTTAAGGTGACTTTATATTTGCTTTTTTGTTACTTGGTCAGCTTTTTGTAGCATCATATCTATTAAAAGTCAAAAAGGGCTTTTAAGCTAGGTCAATTAATTGAGTCCTGTTGAGAGCCTTCCTCTCTAATGCTGTGAATCAGGATGGTCAAAGGAAGGAGAAACAATCACTTTGCCCAGGCATTCAACAAACGTCACCGCAGTCCTCAGACATGCATACCTTCCTCCTCTACCACTGGCACTGACTAGCCCTGCCACCCCCCCATCCCCTCAGCAAATGCTTTGATTTTTTTATTATTTCAGTTTTCCTTTACCCAACCCAATTCCAGCTAATCACATCAGCAAAGCCAAAAGCCCAGCATGGTTGGATTTTTTCCTCTTCTTTTGAAAAACCAAGTCAGTCTTGCTGCTAACACTCAACTTTACTAGGATTTTGCTTAGTAGTATGATCTCAAGTGGTTTTAGCAGCCAGTATTGTGCCTCACAGAGGCGTAACAGAACTCCAACCAAACATTTAGCTCACCCTTTAAAACAAGAAGTAGTTCAGCATGTAGTTTTTCAATATACTAAGAATAAACATTGAATTATTTTGAAGCTTGCCCAAATGATTTTTTTACTTCACTTTCTGACTGTTGTTAAACTTGAGGTGAAAGATGGCTCAAAGAATAAAAAATTTCAACCACAAGAAGCCAGGAAAATAATTCTCTGGATCATGACATCAGCAACACAAAGAGAAGCACAGACAAGTAAGAGATAGACTAATGTTCACAAATAGAAGTCCTAGGCTGCTCGGCACTTGCCAGAGTTCTCTGCAGCATGTGGGGTATTTGGTAATTTATGTTTGTATCTCCTTGCTCCATTTCAGAAGGCAGCTACTGCTTTTGTTATAGCTGTATCTACCGTGCAATCTTTTATTTGGAGTAGAGAGAGCAGCTCATACTGCAGTGCCTCTAGATGACAAAAACATGGACTGTGGGTGGCAAAGGCCACACAGAAGGAAAGTGATTGCAACTTTCTCAGTAACTTTAAATGAAGAAAGGCAGTTTCTTTAAGAATGCAGAACATGGTGGATCATGTATGAAGGGAAAATTGCATGCTGAGAAAGCTAGAATTCGAAAGTGGGACCATATAGGTGGCTGTTGCTATCCTCATTCATCACTTCCTTCCTTCAAACACCTCTTTGGTCTCTCCTGGGCTGGGACTTTTATTGCTACCCCAATTTCTCATGCAGTTACCAAATGACAAATACAGTATATTTGTTGTTTCTAGCTGTTTCTCCTTTCTTCCCTCAGGATTTTGTTCCAGTTGTTGTCTGATAAACATAAGTTGATTGTGGGTTTTTTAAATCTGCCAGAGCAGAATCTGGGGGGTGACTAATGAAATCTGCATGTTGATATGTGCATGTGCTTGGCAAGAAAAGGCAAAAATTGGGAGGGAATAGCATCAACATGCTCACAGGCAGACCAGAAAAAACTGAGAAGTATGTGAAGGAATCGTGTATTTAAGGACCTGGGTTAGCAAGGGCCAGAGGGGATGTGACTTGGTGAGACTTATGACCAAGAGGTAGGCTTAGAGGGAGCAGAGGCAGTCTGAAATAGAGGGTATAGGGGTACCAGGGGTGATTATTAAGGAAGTGGTCATTTGAAATTGGGAAGTGCGAGGGATCTTTGTGATGGAAAAGTAGAGGGATTTAAGCTCTTGAGCAGAGAGGATGAAAAAGTGCTTCAAAAGTTAAGTTCCTAAGCAGGAAGAAGAGTTTGTGGAAAATTAGGGCTTTGAAGAAGAAAAGTTGTCAGTGAGGCTTTGGCTGTGAGAGCTGAAATTGATATGATGTGTTACCACAGCACATTCCCTCCTCCAGCCTTTTCTATTCAGAACATGATGTGGCAGCAGGGACATGCATATTCACCTCCCACTTCTGAGTTAGGCCAGCTTCTTCCACTCTCTGCTTTGCCTTTGTTGTTGAAGTGCACTGGATTCATCCACATTGTGTCAATTTAGGGACACTTCTGTAGCAGAATCACCAACACGCCATTGCTGGAGTGCCAGACTGAGGGCTGCATGAGGCAGCCCTTGCCCACTGAAAGTGCCTGTTGAACTCCACACGAGCTTTTGCTGACTAAGAATAGCAGGACCAGGATTGCAACACTGCAGTGAAAGAATTTATATCACCAGAGTGAAAAATGTGACCAAAACAATGTTGAAAGTTGTGCATATGATGTCTAGATAGCATTTTATCTGTGTAAGAAAACTGCAAGGGAAGACTTATTAGCATAGGTAAAAATAATTGTATGGTCTTTTATCTTTTATATAGTCAAATTGCTGGTTTTGCATATAATGATAATGAAACATTTTTAGCAGTTAGGGTAAATCAAGTGGCTTTTTTGTTTTGTTTTGTTTTTTTTTTTTGTTAGAATGTGCTTATTATGTTGCAGGAAAAGGTTATATTTTGATTAAAACATCAAATGTAAATGTTTCCAGATGTTCAAGCATTGTGTTGGAGGTTGAAGTAAAAAAATCTCATGTTCATATTTTAATTGCCTTTTTTTTAAAGAGAGATCCTTTTTAATGTCACTTTTTTTTCCCAAACCTGTATATGTATCACAGTCTTGTTTTATATCTCCTTTTTATTTACAAATTTTCAAATACTTACTAGTTCTGCTCTGAGTACTTCTTACACATAACTGATACATTTTTATGTTTTACAACTGTAAAGCATAGCAGCTTTCTCCACATCCTTATATTATATACATTTTATATCACCTTTCAATATTTCCAATATGCTCCATCAGTTATTATCCCCATCAGCTGCTAAAGTATTAACATCAGTTGGAATAAAATTAATAACAAAGTAATTTTGGTCAGTGTAGTGGTTAATTGGCTGTGCAGTAAGATATGCATGTTAGGAAGTGTAGATTTTATACTATTATTTCTGTCAATATGGCTTGTCAAAGAGGCATACAGTCTTCACCAGTATTGTGGACAGCCTGGAACACTGCAATCAAAAGTGGAATGTTGCTCATGGATTTCTGATAAGCATCTTTATACAAGCCCTACTGCCTGAGTACATGCTCAAGCTATTGATTGATTGGGGTGCCTTTACAAGAGCTATATAAATAACAACATTCTCTTGTCACTTATCAGCAATTCTACTTTTTCCTCAGCCTGTGATAGCCATGTTTTTGTAGATTTAAAGCATGTTTTATTGTCTTTTTATCAAATATTGCTTGAAATAAATTATTGGAAGAAATTAATTTAGCATTCAATACAGTGTACTTCCTGCTGTTTCTAATTTTCAAAGATGATTTTTTTTTTTTTTCTGATAGCAGTAAGTTAACTTAGCTTTAAGGGAAATTTCTTTCTGTCTCTTCATTTTAGTCCAGGGAAGAAGTCTAGACAAAACTCTGATGTACAACTGCTATGCCCAGTGTGAGTAACCACAATCAGTTCTACAGTCCTAATATTTTCTCAACTTTCTCATACAGATGGCCATTACCATGGTTAGCCATAAGATAATATGCTTGACTGTTATATTTTTCCATGGATCATGTAGAGTAGTTCACTGAAGCTAATCTTTTGTCTTCTCCTTGGTCAAAGCTTGCAATAGTTCTTAACCTTTCTGAATGATCAAGATAACATTACTGACCTTTTTCTTGTCTTTGCCCAGTATCAGTTAATTTATCTCTCTGTTATTAAGTTTGATGTCCTCAGGTCTGCCACAGTATCTATAGCTAATTTTTCTAAGCGAACAACCTTCCTTTCTAGTTTGTAAATACAGTGTAGGCAGAGCTGATGGATCTTACTGTGATAATAAGCTGACTTGTGGATATGGCTGTGATTATATGTAGACTGGAACAGTCTGATTTGAAGAAAGCGAATGATAAGTAATGACACCATTCTATAAAATTAAAAGTAGCAAACATAAAGAAGGGAGGCCATGTACTTACCATAATTTGCACATTTTTTTTTCTTTCCAAATAGCAAATCTATGTCTGGAAGTAATTTTCCTCCCTTTCTCATAACTTTATATATATTTGTGTGCAAGCATGTGCATGCACACGTATACACAACACAGTATTGTCCTCATAACGAGAAAAAGGTCCTTAGTGTTAAGTTGAAAAAGAGAGGGCTTATCTAAGATTGAAAATGTTAAAAACTATTCAGTGATGATATTCATTAACCGGAGACATAACTGGTCAGAACAATGTAATTAATCATTATTTTACCTCCTTAGTTGACAGCAAAGTGAGCCAGTGAAATAAAGTGGGAAGGGAGGAGATAAGAAGTAGTGCTGCTGGATGTCACTCCAAGGAGCTGGGATAAGATGGTGGTTAGGATGCCACACTTAGGTGCAGCCACCATCTCTGGCCCATGATTAGTGAAACACTGTAAAAAAGTGTAGCAATTTGCTCTGAATTTCTGTAGGACTTGCTGCTCAGGCATTGAGAGATGGAGGGCGCAGCAATAAAAGATTTGCTCAGGTCATTCTGCTGTTCTGGGGTCTTAGCTACTCAGAAATTACAGCAGTGTTAACTCTTTCTTTAGCACTCTTTTGCTGCAGCTGTATCTGGAAAGAAATGCCAGTATGCTACTAAAGCAAGTTGACTGCTTTCCAAATACATTATTTTATCCCTGCAGATCTGCAACAGAGTTCAGGCTTCTCTAATTTACTTCATTAATTCAGTTCATCTGCAATTGTAAAATAAAGAGCAGAGAATGCCTAGAATTGGGGAAGCTTCAAAAAACTCCAAGAAACTTTCTCTACCTTGAAAAGGAGTCAAATGTGGTCTTAATCCATGTTTGCATTGCTGAATAGCTGGAGTTGGTTGACTTTCTCCATGACAGCAGCTCAGGACCCCTGGGAAGTAGGTGGAAAGGAGATGGGGAGACATGGCCATGGACTTGGCTCCTCCTCACTGACCAGTGGAGATGAGAAGATGTGAAGGAACTGAGGTCTGAAGAAGACTCTTTCTGATCATTGACCTGGGTCTGATCTGCTCTTACTGAGGTCAAACACAAAATTTTTGCTGCATAACCTGATCTGTTGTCCCTCTGTCAGATCTGATGTCCCTCATGCACGCAGCACTTCTGATGTGCTCCCTCCACCACAACAGTGCTTTTTAAGCTGTGAATGGATGATTGCAAATAATAATGCAAGCACGTGTTTTTTAAATGGCTTTGATGCAGTTCGTGGATGTGTTCACTTTCTTTCACATTACAAGAATTATAAGGGAGCTTTCAGCAAAAATAATTAATTGCCATATTTATGGAAAACACATGAGCATGAATTGAATCATGCTGTTATTTTGGGTTTGGATATTCAGTGCCCACAGAGAGGGCTTTAGGAGTTGTGACAAAACAACAGATGTGAGATTAGCCCCTTTGGCTGTGTCTGAATGGATGCGTCTTAAAATCCTCATGTCCCAGTTTGTCAGAATATGCTGTGGCTCCTGTCCAAGCCCCATCCTTCTAACCACACTCTTCTCAGGCTGGTTTGTTTTTACAGGTTTGTCTTGATGTGTGTTTTAAATCTGCCTGGGGCATGCTCCCCAACCCCTGGCATTCAGAGCAGCTCTGAAGTATTGCTGTTGATTATACTAAAAACGTTAGAAATTATGTGAATGTCCATCTTCCTAAATAATATGTTGTATAAAGTCAAGTTAAATAAAACATTTTATGGGCAACGGAACATAGGGGTGAATTCTACTATTGTTCTCTTGCTTTTAAGTTTTTCATCATAACTTTTTATTACTTGGAAATTCTACTTAAATTGCAGGAGTATGACTGCTCACTTTATGCATTATCAATGAGAAGACTTTTAAGTACTGTGGTTAAGAAATATGCAACAAGCTGTTGTTAGAAATTGCTGCCTAGAATGTGTTACATATCATAGAATCACAGAATGGTAGAAGTTGAAAGAGACCTCGAGATCATCGAGTCCCACCTCCCCTGCCAGAGCAGGACCACCACAGAATCTAGGGCAGGTCACTCAGAAACACATCTATGTGGGTCTTGAAAGTCTCCAGAGAAGGCGACTCCACAACCTCTCTGGGGAGCCTGTTCCAGTGTTCTGTTACTCTCACAAATAAAGAAATTCTTCCTCATGTTGAGGTGGAAATTTCTGTGTTCTAGTTTGCATCCATTGCCCCTTGTCCTGTCACAGGGCACGACTGAAAAAAGATTGGCCCCTCCTTCTTGACACCCACCCTTCAGATATTTATATACATCAGTAACATCCTCTCTCAATCTTCTCTTGATTAAACATCCCCAGGTCTCTTAGCCTTTTTTCATAAGGCAGGTGTTCCAGTCCCTGAATCATCCTCATAACCTTCTGTTGGACTCTCTCAAGTAAATCCCTGTCCCTCTTGAACTGGGGAGCCCAGAACTGGATGCAGGACTCTGGGTGGGGCAGAGTAGAGGGGAAGGAGAACCTCCCTTGACCTACTGGACACACTCTTCTTAATGAACCCCAGGATACTATTGGTCTTCTTGGCCACAAGGGCACATTGCTGCCCCATGGATAACTTGTTGCCACCAGGACTCTGAGGTCATTCTCCACAGAACTGCCTTCTAGCAGGTCTGCTCCTGACCTGCACTGGTGCCTGATGTTGCTCCTTCCCAGGTGCAGGACTCTGCACTTGCTCTTGTTGAACCTCACTAGGTTCCTCTTTGCCCAGGTCTTCAGTCTGTCCAAATCTTGCTGAATGGCTGCACAGCCTTCAGGTGAAGCAGCTAGTCCTCCCAGTTTCATATCATCAGCAAACCCGATGAGGGTGTGTCGGCCAACTGCTCATTTCGATTGTGTTGATTTCTATTAGAAAACTAGTTAGTTATTCACTATGATTGAAGCCAGAGTGTTTTCTGTAATTGTAATTTTAACTTCTCACATTAGCTCATAAAGTTTGCTTTTCATCACTCAGCATAATTTGACAGCTTTAGCTGTTGTCTGACATGAATATAGTGAAATCCACTGCATGGCATTTAGAGGGAGAAGTTGGTGAAGAAAGAATAATAACAACATTATTTTGCAGCAGGAACAGCAAAATCAAACATCTTAAAGTGAAATGCTTGAATATCTTACTGTGCAAGGCATTACAAAGCTGTAGTTAAGCGTGTAGATAAGGAGTTTTTGGTCTGTTATGAAGAGTAGTGAATATCTAACTCAGATACATTTCACATTGTAGCTGGCAGTGATTTCATGAGTTGTATGATCATCTGAATGAAGATGCTTTTGTAGAGGAGCTTAGTTTCAAAGAGCCTGAGTTAGCAAAAGTAAATAATTAAATGAGGAAAAATGTGATAAATCTGCTAGATACTTATAGAAGGAGTTACTTTAGATACGGCAGTTATTAGCACTGGTATAAATTGCAAGTGACCCAACTGAGGACTTCTGAGCTCCTATATATGCTGTTGTACTTGCAGTATAAAATTTGCCTGTCCCAGGGGCTTAGACTTAGGAGGGTGGGCTTCTGTGCAATTTGGGTCTCTCGTATGGCTCTTGCAGGCACTTGGACCATGGACAAATGTCACTGTTTCAGTACGAGGTCACTGCTGAAGATGGGAGAAATGCTTATCCTGAACTAGTTGTAGCAAGTGTGGTGTAAATAAATTTGTCAGGATTTTGCAAATGTTTTCTGTTTGCTTCAAGTCATAAACTTTTATTTCTGCTGGCTATTTGATAATCACTATCCCCTTTCCTCCCTACCTCCTCCCCTTTTTTTTCTTTCCCCAATGTAATTATTTTAATTGGAAGAAAAAATAAAAAGAACCAAACAAGAAATTATATGTAATCTAGGAATAAGTATACATATGCATATACTGTGTGGTGGTAGATTGGAAAAAAAGGAAGTCTGGGGGCAGAAAAGGAGCAGCCATTTTTGCTAAAAGATCTTTGGAGGTCCCTTCCAACCTGTGATACTTTATGTAAATCAGTTTAACATTGCTAAAAACCCCAGTTTTTAAAAGTGGCATACTTCTGTTAACCCTAGCCCTGCATCAGCACTGGTATCTCTGTGGCATCACAAAGCATCTTGGCAAGGGGCTTCTCTGGAATGGTCATTCCTTTTTCACAGAGAGGAACTGAGGCATGGTAAATCAGCTTCTTGTTTGTGTTCCCTCTTGAATGAATTCAAGAGATCATGCTGTGGTCAGACTGGCCATCTGAAAATTCCCTCTGTGTGTCTTGCGCACTTGCCTGTGACAGAAGAAATGTATCTGGGGCATGGCCAGGGTGTGTAACACTCTTGTTACCAGCTGGCATCTCTTACAGCAGCTTCCATGCTGGCTTAGCATATACCATGCCTCAGTCACCTCCCCCCGCCCCATGAGCAATTCCTTGGGTCCTGCTTTCCCAAAACTGCGTGTCAAGCAAAAAAAAAAAGAATCACAAGGCAGGTTAAGGGCTGCTCTGCTGAGCCTTGTGCTTGTTAATGAAGAGCCGTTCAGTTTATTTCAGGAGCGCATAGCTTTACCTATCTAAATGTGA
This sequence comes from Chaetura pelagica, assembly GCF_000747805.2. Classification (NCBI taxonomy): domain Eukaryota; kingdom Metazoa; phylum Chordata; class Aves; order Apodiformes; family Apodidae; genus Chaetura; species Chaetura pelagica. The sequence goes on from NW_009954544.1 coordinate 870,284, forward strand.
CAAGCAGCTAACCAGGAGTCACGCAGCAGCCCGAGATGGGAAAAGGAATTAAATGAAGCCTCGCTGAGTTCCCTGTTGCTGTTTTGTGCTGTTGTATTGTGCTAATACTAAGACCCAGGACCATTAAAACAATGTATTAGCAACTGAACAAATACCATTCTTCCTTCCTTCGGTGTGCATCTCACACTGAGAGATTAATGGAACGGATGGTGAAAAAAGGAAAAGGGGCCACGCAAAGAAATGGGGGAAGGGAAGAAGAAAAGGAAAATGGGTCGACCAGGTAGAGAGTATCTTTGTTTAAGAAAAACAGAAATATCGTCTCCCTGTGAAAATTTGTGATTTTTCTTGGTTGGGGCTTTTTGTGGGTTTTTTTGGTTGTTTGGGGTTTTTTGCTTGTTTGTTGTTTTTTTTTATTTATTTTGTTTGTTTGTTTGTTTTTGTTTTAACATGGAATGTTTTCTGTTATTTGGTTTGATTTTTACCCAGCCGCTGTAATTATATTAGCTTTAGACAAAGCATAAAATACTCATCTCTATATATACCAGAACACTGAGCTCAGATCTCACAGATGACACTTGCCTGTCTTTTCGTATAAGTCAAATCTTTCAAAACTTCCTGTCATTTGAGGCCATATGGGGGGCTGTTTCCTAAAATATTGTTCTCTGCTTTTCTTGTAATTGCAGTTGCTCATGGTATCTGATGTCTACTAAGTGAGAAGGTCAGTCATAATGCATTGAGTCTAGATTTGAATCGGTGGTTCCACATAATGTAATTTTGTTTTATAGATACTGTTTGCCATTTAAATGTTCCCTCTCCAACTTATTGCTCTGGGTGTTTGAATGTTGGCATCAGTAAGTGAGGTATTTTCTCTCTGTCCCAGAAGTGAATGTGAATGAGGTGAGGATTTTGTTCAGTGAAGACACATCGAGCTTTGTTAAAAAGGATTAGTTGCTTTTAAATGTTACTTTCGGGCGATTAGGATAATTAGCAGTTAATCAAAATGATTTCACAGGCCATTATTTGTGAGAATGACTGGGATAAGGCTTTTTAGTTTGCAGTGAGTCTGTGTGATTTACCATGTGTGTGTGTGTAATCCTAATAGATGTGATGAAGAGTCAATAGTCAAGAGGGAAGGTCATAATTAACTTTCTTTCATAATTTCATGGATTTTTTTTTTTTTTTTTCTAAGTAATACATCACTGCGTGTGTCTTTTATTTCTTATCTTAGCAGATGTTACAATTTTTCATATTTTCTGTATGTATTATGGTGGTATCTAGAAATTTCAGTCAGGATGTGAGCCTATTGTGCTAAGCAGATGGATTGAATAGAAAAAGACAAGAAAGCTGAGGAAATAATCACTCTCTACTCCTGACAGTACTCTCCAGGGTAGGTTTCAAAATAGCTCAAGAGCTGTGTAAAATTAATAAGCTGTTCCTCACGTACTGAGATCCTGTTTCATATTGCATTGACATGAGGATCTCTGTAGAGAGGAGGGGCTGCAAATAAGATTTGCCAGAGGATCAGGTTGAAGATTGTACCTCAAAGTTCAGATTTTACTGTGAATAGTCCAATGGATGAGTGTTCTCTAACAGTATGCATAGAAGTGGTCTGAATGGAATTTGCTCACTACAAAATCTCTGGGTCATCAAAGTCTGCTTTTCGTCTCTCTGAGCAAGGCTTATTGGGCATAAAATTTGAATCAGTGTCCTTTTGTTTCTTTAGCATCTTCATAATTTTCTCCACTGATAGCAGAAAGAGATGAGAAATCAGGGCACATTACTCTTATCTAATAGAAACTTCATGTTAATGAGGTATCTTAGCAGCTTTTTGAGGTATTAGGTCAATTTATATTCTCTAATGTGGAAACATGTTCCCTTGGACTCTAGATTTGCAGCGTGGCGTGAAGGTTTTGATTTTTGTTACAGCATTTAAAAGATGTTATTTTTTCATATGATGTATGCCTGGTGCATATATGCAGTAGAAAAACTAAAAATAAACATGTAGTACTGAATCGTAATTAGAAGGGAAAAAAATCATTACCTGTCATGGAGAAAACTCTGAAATAATAAATACCACTGGCACATTTTACTGCTATAATAAATATTTATTCAGCACATGTCCATAGGCTCTATTTATTACATCATATTCACTTAAATGTGTTTATGAAACGATCCTTCTGCACGCACACACACACTTACTAAAATTTCAGATTCCTTGATTCATGGCACAGACCTTTTTCGATATGTGGCACAGTCTGTCATGCCTCTAAGTCCAATTTTGAAATAAAGATATTCTTAGACTTTATTATAACGAGCCTATTCTTCCTGCTACAGTTATCCCCCTTTTGCTTATTTTCTTGTGGAATGGATTAACATTTAGTAGTGATGTATTTCCTAATAAACACAGCTCAAGGATGGCTTCTTCCGTTATATTAGATATATCTTTGTTACATCTTCACTGGAAGCCATTAAATATTCTTGTACAGTAACTTAGCAATATATAAAATGTTTCTTGTCTGATTTCAGCAGAGAAATCAGTCTAATGATCTGGGCTATATTGCATAATTGTCAAGCACTTAAATGTATGCAATGAAGGTACAGTAGTTAAAATGTACTGGTGTATACTTAATGTTTATAGATAACCCTTTTTAGGAAGTCTGGAAGTATTGCAATGTTCAGACATTCTATCTTAATTCTACATTACTGTGGCATTGTCTCTGTGTTTTCTTTTGCAATCAGTCAAAGACCCTGCAGAACATTTACCTTGCAGTCTTGTGATTTTAATTATCTGGTTGAGTGTATTAAATTCTGGTAGGGTAAAACCAATTCCAATTTCTCAGTAACTTCGTGCTTTATTAGTAGTTTTCCAGGAAATGGAAACCAAGTTTGTAGCAGTTTTGAAAGGAGAGGAGCCTCTGGTTCCCTGCTTTTCCTTTTCATTTCAGGCTTGGGTCTTCAGATAGTGTCATCACTGGCACTCCATGTTGCTGATTCTAAGTGTTGTATTTTGCTGAGTGAACTTGTGAACTTCTAACTTGAATACACAGAAACTGTTGCAGGGTCACTAATATAGTTCTATGGATAGCTCATTAATGAAGTTAAAGTTATTTATCTGCTCTGTAGTATTTGTTGCAAGAGTATAACAATGCAGGTTAATATAATGTATACATGCATATACTGTCCACCTAATTTGGATCACTAGGGTCTAAAAATCTAAGTCCTATGCATTATATGAAAGTAAAATAAGTAACCAACAGTAACAAACTCTCATTTAAAAAAAAAAAAAAAAAGAAAAAATTATATGAAAACAAAAAAAAAAACCAACAAAAAAAAACTATCATTTAAAAAAAAAAAATAAAAAAAGGAAAGAAAAAAAGAGAAAATGGAAGGGGAGGGAAAAAAGAGATTCTCAGCTGAATCCACTAAGGTGGATGCCCTTAGTCATATATTGTACCATTAAACACCACACAGAGGAAAAATCTCTCGCCTCCTTCTTGGCAGATAATCTGCAGAGGAAACTCTCTGACATGATTGATTACCCAGATACTCTAAAAATAAGAAAATTATATTTAGGTTAACTTCAACATTGCATGAAGTTTCAACATATTGTGTATAAAGCAGTGGTTGAGTGAGCCATGGCTTTCAAGCCACCAGGTTTTTTTCATTAGGTCTAGCTATGAGGTGTCTCTATACCAGTAGATAACAGACAGATGTATGTAGAATGAGGTCTAGTATTAGGTGTCAGGAACCTCTAGGTCAAATCCTCTCCTAGTAAAAATGGTTGGAAGCTGTATTTTGCAGTGTTTAATGGACATACCTTCCAGGAAGATTGTAAGTTCAGCTTGATATCTAGATTGCTTATTACAGCATTTGTGCTGTTAGATCTATTGAAGATGCAGGACCCTTCAAATGTCTGGGAGAGTTATCTAATCAAAGGTGTGATTAAACCTTTGGATAAAATATGCTCTTCATTGTCACAAGCTTCAAATCTAGGAGAACATAACCAATCTGTCAGTGAGAGAATGTTCTGCTGTCAGCTTGACCAGCATCCGCAACTGGGAGGTGTGGTGGGACACTAATGTCACACAAGGCATGGACAGTCCTGTTTAATTTAAGAAAACAGACAAAGGGCCTTCACTGCAACTAAACAACTGCTTATTTTATGTCAACGTGAATCAGACATAGCAATGCAGTCCTCAGTGAATAAACTTCGTACATGGTAAACACTGTTGCTAAGATAGTCAAATTAATTATCCATTAAGTGAAACGTACAAACCCTGAATCCAGGTATTTTAGCAACTTAAAAGATGTCATTTCATATGCTGGGTATTTCTTAAATGTTCCATTAAATTGAGAACTCTCTACATAAATGCTAATTTAATTAAAATGTCTTTGCATCTTAAATATAAATGAAAACGACAAGCTAGAAACCTTGCTGAAATTTTCCATGGACCTCTTCTTAAACGTAATTTTTCTTCCAGATAATTTTCTTTTTTCTTATAAGATTTCCTATAACAGAATGTTTTTGACATGCCACTTTTGTTTTCAGAACTTAAATTTCCCTCATAAATAGTTATCAAGAATAACAAAACACTGTATTGACTTGATAGGTATGACAATTACACCAGCTGTTATTTAGCTGTCCCTGGTTCATGCATATGAAACAAAATTATTATACTTACAATTTTTTCCCATCAGATATTTTTTTCTACTTTTTTTTTTTTTTTATGGAGAGAAGAAATTAATGATTCATCTCTTTTTGTAAATATACTTTTCTAAAAACACCCACCTACATAAGGGTCAAATCAGTCTTTTTCAGGCCTGGTAAGTGTGCTGAGTGGGGGCCCTTAAAGGAAAGCAGGGTCTTCAGGCGAGGCTGTAATTCTTTGTTCACAGGTTTGGAAATGCCAGATACACCAGTGTCTTCAGCAGTGATAGCAGCCTCTTGCTAAGAGGTTGCCTGGTTGTGTGATAAACCTTCAGCTGTCTTAAACTATAATTTTTGGCAACCTGTACTGGATTCAAAGTTATTACCCATTGAAGTAGGATAGTTTTCAGTCATGCACACATGTATGTCTGTACATTTTCCTATTAATAAGACACTGAAAGCATTAAGACAATGCTGTTAATATGCCTTCTACATATTGAATGTTAAAAGAAAAAGATTACTGATGTGGCTATTCCAATTACATGTTTAATGAGGCAGGTTCTGATCTCAGGCATTCTAAACAATCATACTGTATTTATCTGTGTTTACTACCTGTCTTCTTAGCTCAAAAGCTGCTTTTGTGCATAAAGGCATGATCTTAGCTGTCTGTAGGCCCCACATAATTGAACGAGAGAGTTAACATAGAGTATTTTGTCCAGCAGGACTGGTGTTGAGCACAGAAGTGGGAGCAGAGATTTCCCTGTGCTCTGGTGTGCTCCACATGGCACCTCTGTGAAGTAAGTTTTATTATTAGTGGTTCTCAGGCTCCTCACCTGTAAATTAATTCCCTGCCTCCTGTAGGGCCAGGAACAATCTTGAGTAAAATATACTGTGAATGCATGGATAAGACATAATATTCTGTAATTGCTATTTTAAAAGGGATTTACATTTATTGCTCCTAGGTCAGGTACTTGCAACATTGTCATCTACTGTTTTAAAATCTGGCTAAGCTGAAGGGTTAGTGAGAGCATCAGGCTATATTTTCTTCAGGGATTTTAATGTCTTGTTCAACTGTAGGGCAAGGATTTCTTATTTCCAGCTGTAAAAAGCATTTTTTTTTTGTTCCAACAATAGAAGTCTGTAGAATGTAACAAACTGTGAATCTGGTTAGTTGTGTTCCATCTTCCGTATTTTAGACATGAGTATGAATGATGCAGTAACTGCTCTGTTCATAAAATTCTCATTGATACAAGCCATATTTGAGACATCAAGCAGAATTTAGATCCAGATCTCCTATGGCTGAATTGACTAGAGGTCATGGGTATTTAACACAATTCTCTGCATAGGGGAGCCATAGCCCTTACATTCCTTTAGCAAAAGAAACATCAGAGTGTCATGAGTATATGTTGTTCAAGGCTCGTTTCCATGCTAGGATCAGGAGAAGTGATTTTTCTGCAGCAGATAGGATAGAGAGTACTGTTTTCAGGTTCTGTAATCAAGACAAATGTAACTGCCTGTTGCCACGCACCATATATTTTTCACATTATAGCAATGGATGCACTGCTGCCACCTGCTATGTCAGGACTTCCAGCTAATTGGAATAAGTTATGTATGTTCCAGTTACTCTTACAGTCTATAAAAAGCTTCTTTGTCCTAAACTAGATAATAATTTTTGATGGATTTCCTTATGGTAGCGGATATTGCTATAATCTGTTGAAAACCATTGTTTTTTACAAACACAGGTGTTTTCTGCACATATTAAGGCTTTAGAGATTATTCTTTCTACTGATTTTATGCTAAGGCTACCATTTGGTGTAGGCAATATCACCCAGATCTAGGTGCAGTAAATCCTGAAAGGGACTTGAATAGGTGTGGTTGATGGTACCATCTTGCTGGGAGAATGGTTCAGACTTTATCAATCAGAGAGGAGATAACTGCAAGGGTAAAGAAGTTCCCCTGAGTGTGTGAGATGAGCTCTGTGCAGTGTGGGCCAGTTGACGGGTTGGTATAACAGCAGATCCACTGCTCACTCAGCTTCATCTGGCCAGGTGGCAATTGGCCCCAGGGTCTTACAAAATACATGACCTTGTTCCTATGGTTTCTTCGAATTTCTTTTATTTTCTTCTTATTATTATTTTATTTTTTTTTCTCTCTTTTTTTTTTTTTATTTTCCTCAGTGGTTGTAATCTTGTCTTATGTTATAGCTGTGACATCAGAACTGTCATACTTGTACAGGAAGTTGGGTTTCATAATTTAAATCTTAACTTGAATTGGTACCTGTTGGTTACAAACTAGGCCTACATTCATCCAGCAAGAGCCGGAGCTGTATAGTTACCAGAGCATAGTGTGTAAACTTCTAAGTAAATTTCCCCATAGTAAGGGATTTCTTACTTTTAAAAGGTATGAGACTCCTGTATTTAATAATTCTCTAATACTCAGGGTTGCAGATTTGGCATGACAGAGTAACAAAGGGGATTAAGCGTGTGTGATCCATTACTACTCCTGTGTTCAGTCTGGACAGCATGTATTTCAGCTCTGACAGAAAGCCTGACCTCTTGAGAGAGTAGTTCTTTCTTTTTTCTCATAGGTGCCTCATTTGGTCCCAAATATTAGCCATCGAGTGGCCCTGCTGAAACTCCGCATTTCATTCTTAAAACTTTTTGTCTTCTTTACTTCAAACTACATTGGAATGGTCTCTTTTCTTGCTCCCTTTTCTTCCCTGACTCTTCCAACCTACTTTTTTAGGTTAGATGGTAGGTAATAGTCTTAATATCTTCAAGCTTACAGGCAATTATCATTGTAAAAAATAGGCTGGCTATTTTGTAGAATAAAAAAAGACTAGTATATTATTGTGTGCTACAAAAATTTGATACAATGTGAATTCGTGTTCATAATAAAAATATTTTGTTTCTTTTAGTGCTTGTTATGATGACAATAAGGAAAAATGTAAGAACATTACACTGGATATAAAATGGTAGAATTTTTTGTGCTATAAGTCTCTTTGCTACCCCTCTGTGTCCCATCTCAGCCTCATGACAATGCCACATAGTGTTAGTCATGGCTGAATAGTGAGGGGAGCCTTCATAAAGCAATCATCACTCTTAGAAACTACTTGTGTCATGAAGAAAAGGAACTTCTTTGGTGACTGCTAGTGAAAGTATTTGCTGCTTGTTTTGAGTATCTTCATTGGTTCATCAGAGAACAGTTTATTTAAAATTCATGTCCTTGCAGAACATGAGGGTTCAGGTACCTGTGATGTTAAGACTGTTTTGCTCATTTGATAATACATTTTATAGAAAAGCTGACATGAAATGTACAGATTATCTGAAATAAAAAACTCTCTATATTACATAAACAGGAAGATAAACCTGTGTGTTTTTTTTTCTAAGCGTATCCTAAAGCTAGCTCTTAAACCTGTAAATCAAGTGCATGCACAGAAGGACATGCAGGTTTGTGAAACAGTCCATTTTGTTATCTCAAAATGCACTAACTAAATAAATATAACTTGTATATGTTTTTTGTTTTTTTTTTTAACTTTTCCTATATAAATACTGTCTGCTGACTTACTGTAGAACTGCTACTTCAATTGAGTATTGCTTAGTTTTTTAACTGGATATCTGTTTGCAAACCTGTTAAGACAATATGTCAAGGAATTGGGAAGCAAAGTGCATGAGCTGTCTTAGCAAAGCTGGTGCAGCTAATTAATTACTAGCCCAGTCGGTCTTTGCTTTTTGATACAGTGGGTTTTGTCGCATACAAATGTGAAATGGGAATTAGCCTGTGATTGACAGTGTCTTGATTATGTAATTAATGATTTTCCTTTAAATGTGTTTTAGTCAAAGACTTTGTTATGTTTAAGAAGGCTGAAGGATCTGAAATCTTTGTCTTTGATCATCTCTTAAACTTGTAATTAAAAGTATCTAAAGCTAATAATATTTTTTCCTTCAAAAGAGGTTTGCCAAAATGGAGGAATCTTATTAGATTAATTAATCCTAGCTCTTACTGAGAGCAAAGTATATAGACTTGAAAGACTAGGAGTCACAAAGCCTAATTTTATGCTGAAAATCTGTATACAACATTTGCAGAGGAGTTTGGGTTTAGAAAGGCCTATATCCAGCTTTCTCTTTCCCAAGGTTTTTTTTAAACTCTTTTCACCACAAAGGTGTTGGGAAGGAAGTTTATCTTTTCTTTTCCTCCACCTTTCCATCTGTAAATCTAAAAAAATTACGGTGGTAAGTCACTAAATATTCCTCACCTTGTTACTTGAATTGGGGAAACTTGGAGTAAAAAATCAGTTATCATAATTAGGTGGATGAATAAATGTCTCATCATCTGTATTCTTTTCCAATTCTGTTCCAGCTTACCACATTTTATTCCTTTGCATCTCTATGCAGCTCATACTTGCCAGGGGTTGTATTTTTCAGCACTGGTTTGCTCATAGTGGCTCTAGCAAAAGCTGTGGGTCAAGAAAGTAATCCTGTCTGAGGAATGGTGGTCTTTTCTAGAAGATCCTGAGGGTGTAATACTATCAAAAGATTAATTTACCTAATTAATATTCCATGATTCATAATTCCAACGAGTTTCGGTTATTTGTGCAATAGTTATTCATAGATCATTCTCTACTTATTAACATATGGAAACACTGGACTTTACTTGCTTTTGAAGAATACTTGTAGAAATCAGTTCCTCTTCAAACATTTCTTCCACATGCAACAGTTTACCTCTTGTTTACTTTATGGATACAGGCTGTGAAGATGAACAATCTAAGTCATGTGAAAATTCAGCTCTGGTAACGTACAGTGAAGAGGCACTCAGTAACCCTGCAACATTTTGTCTTGCTCATTTTTGTCACCAATAATTTTACACAAAGAAAGGGGCCTATCACTTGATATATATTGAAAGAACATTGAAGTTATGGTGATTCATATATTGCAACTGTACCGTAATAGAGAAAGAACCATCTGTAGAATGAAGTAATATGATATGAAATAAAGTGATGCAGGACAAGAACAGACCATTGCATTACATTATTCAGTGGAACAGAATCTGAAACTGCTGCAGGGGAATGAATACATGATACATAATATTGACCGATATATCATGTAGATCATTTAATACATTGAAAAACTGATGTATAATGGACTATTGAAATGGGCTGTATAATGTATTCTGTAGAGAGAATTTGCTTCCAGTTCTCCTGTCTTAAGCATGGACATATTGGAATATATTGTAATGCTAAAGACTAGCTAACCTTGCCTCTATTTACAAAAGAAGAATTTCTATATGAGCTCTTTCATAAAGAGGACTATGTGATTAAGAAAATTGGTTTCCCAAAGTAGTAGCATCAAGGTCAAATCAATCTTGGACATAATCAAAGAATATGCATTTTCTTTCTCAGAATTGTGCAATAACCTTTTTACAAACACAATGCTCCAAAAAGTCAGAATTGTTACATTTAGGAAAGATTCAAGCTATCCAGAAGGAGAGCTTGTATTATGTAGAATGAATGTTCAGTCAACAGAAAAACTTTGATTTTAGAGTATTCACTCTAAAAATTATTTTCTCTAGTGCTTGGTTGCATATACACATCAGTCTGCTTGAATCCAGGATCCAGTTAGTTTTTTGAACTACCAAGTAGTATTTTTTCATGCCACCTCATTGATTTATAATAACTGGAAGTAAGCTTAATTAAGAACATACCTTTTTTTCACAAGATAATCAAGGCAATCTGGTGGAGTTGCTTACAACTCAACTTAGAACAAATATAATGCCTTACTTGTTGCAACTGTAAAAACTCTCCCTAAGGATTATTAAATGCCTTTTACAGGTGTGAAAAGGATCTCATGTTCTTAACAAATACATCCATAAAGAATTTTCACACATTTACAAACCTATTACTAAACAGGGGAGAAGTCTTGTTTCTTAATGTAGGTGAATAAATGCTTTAGGAGATGCATCTTCCTCCAGGCACTCAATTTAAATGCCAGCCTATTTAATGCATTCTGTAAGAACAGAGGCTCAGCTTATAAAAAGAACATGAAGGCATATTTATACCCTGCATATTGGCTAGGGATCATACTATTGGTAAGTACAGTTTTTCAGCTATTTTCTATCACTCATTAGTTGCATAGATGTATTCAGCTGTAGAACAGGTTAATCGTGGCATGTATTTGGGGTGTCTTGTGGCAAAATGTTGCTGTTTCACCAGCTGGGTGCAACTCCCAATGAGAGTTCTTTAAAGTGAGTGCATTTATATAATGCAAGCTGAGAGAGATGACCTTTCTGATCCAACGATGCCTGCTTTCTTGTTGGGGCTGAGCAAAATGGGGCAAGAATTTATAGAATCATAGAACTATTCAAGTTGGAAAAGACCCTTGGAATTACCGAGTCCAACAATTGCCCCTACTCTATGAAGTTCTTCAACCAACAATTTGACAAACAGCATTTTTGTATACTACTGCACAGGTTCCAAAAAAAAGGAACTTGTTAATCTGTGTGAACAGGATACTTTGCAATTGCTAGCCAGTGCTGAATTATACAAGAATATACTTGTTCTACATGCATAAATGTATATTCTGGGGTATTTCTCTAATCCGAAGCCCATTAGAGTCAAAGTAATAGTACTCTTTAGATGAAGGTCCTAAAGGAGAACTCTGCGGAGTTGTTGTATGGTCTGCATAAATCCCAATAGATTAGCTTTTTAAACTAGATTGCTCTCTTCCCTTCCCTTCCCTTCCCTTCCCTTCCCTTCCCTTGTCTTGTCTTGTCTTGTCTTTTTTTTTTTTTTTTTTTTTTTTTTTTTCTTCCCTTGTCTTCCCTTGTCTTCCCTTGTCTTCCCTTGTCTTCCCTTGTCTTCCCTTGTCTTCCCTTGTCTTCCCTTGTCTTCCCTTGTCTTCCCTTGTCTTCCCTTGTCTTCCCTTGTCTTCCCTTGTCTTCCCTTGTCTTCCCTTGTCTTCCCTTGTCTTCCCTTGTCTTCCCTTGTCTTCCCTTGTCTTCCCTTGTCTTCCCTTGTCATCTTGTCTTCCCTTGTCTTCCCTTCCCTTGTCTTTCTTTTTCTTTTCTGTTTTCATCTCCAAACTTTTGTATTTCCCTTCCCAGTACACTTTTTTTCTCATGCCTACTGCATGACTGACCAGTCCTTACTTCCTCCTCCCCTTCTCCCTTAATTTTCTGCTTAATTTTGTTTCTGTTTTACCCCAACTCTTGTTTCCATCTCTTATCTTCTTCTTGTTCGGAATCCTCCTTTAACTTTCTTCTCTTATTTGAAGGTATAACCCCTCCTTCTTAGCTCTGTGCCCCCAGCTGCATAACAAGCAGATCATTAGGGAGCATCTCTTTCCATCAGAGCTGAGTCCGTAGAAGTTCACCTTAGAAGCAAAGAGATGCTGATGCTCATTTGCTCCTTTTCGAAAGGATACTTCATATGCTCTATTTAATTTGCTGCCCTCTTGGTTCATTGCACTGACATACTTTGGCATAGGGTAAAGCTGTCAAAAGCTCTGAAGTTATCTGAAGAGTCAGAGGATGTGTCTACATGGGGAATGGAGGTGAACTGTGCAGTTTTTGAATGGATAAAAAGCCGTATGGCTTAGAAGCATGGCTCAGAAGCCTCACCTTGCTCTAAATGTGGTTTCTGGATGCCACAAGGCATGTGAATTTTCAACTGCTAGTAAAAAGCTCTGTAGAGACACCTTACATATAATGTAGTAATACATACAGCTTTCTGAGTGCCTAAATTGCTTCTGAAAATGACCTGTTAATGCCCTTTAAATTTTTGTCCGAAAGTATAAATAGCCTTTTTTAAAGGAAATACACTTACTCAGCTCTTAATCATTATTAGTGGTGAAATTAAGCAATGTTAATTAGGTATCAAGTTTTAATGTAGACCCTCATTTTAATGAGATCGTGTATGTGAGTTTGTATGAGATGACTGGGGAGTGAGACAGGTGGACAGGAAACAGGAGCTTGTGAAGTGACTAGTTTGAAAGCCACCCAAGTAATCAGAAAATGTTGTTAGGTTCCCTTAAAAAAGGAGAAAATTCCATGACATTTTAAGAACGGAATTTCAGATCAATTTTTCCTCCCTTCCAGATAAATGTGCATTGACTTTAAAGGACTGGGCTGTAATGGAGACCTTGCATTTTTAACCAAAATCAACTGAAGGAGATAAACTCTTTCCAGAGGCACAGGGATAAGACGGGCATGCCTAGGGAGCTGGAGCTCCTACTCCTACACACTGAATCACCTGTGAACACCAATATTTTTTCCAAGTGTAAGGATTAGGGATCTCAATTAATGGAAATCTGCTGGCCCCATTATTCCACTGCAGTGTAAGATTAGCTGTTATTAAGGAGTCTCATTCATTTCAGCACTTTCTGCATGTTCTGTAGAAATATGGCTTAAGCAGGGTACATCATGAATCTGAAAAGTTCAGCAAAGTCTTCAACACAGTTTGGGAGATAACCAACTCCCTTGTATCTTGAATGAAAACCTTATCAGACCAATATATTTTAATAGATATTCATATTCATTGCAAGGGAAGATGTCACTAACTCCTTCACAGAAGAATTCTCTGCAATGGATTGTGGATAGAAACAGCCCACAATCTGTCAGAGTTTGAAAGAAGAATAACCTTTCAGCTTAAAAGCATTTTTAAATATTTCAGCAACATTCTTCATATAGTACTGCTCACGATCTATTGTATCCTCTTCAGTTCTGTTGGTGTCCTCCCTCTCCCCCACCAAGAATAAAAAGGTGCAAATGGAAGTCTGCCATAAGTAAGAAGGGAGTATATTGTTGAAATTTTTGTATTAATTTTGTTTATTTAGTAGCACCAAATCCCCGTTTTTGTAGTTTTGGTGTGTTAGCTTTTTCTAGAAGGCAGAACAGTTTATTTCTCTGTACTTTAGGAAAAAAAAATAACTGGACTTTTTGTGTCGTTTGTTTTGTAGACCCTCAAATCATGACTAAAACTGGATGTGGGTGTCAAGTTGCTGTATGTCATTAAATCTGTTGCACAGAGTTTGCTAATGAAAATATGATACAATAATATTGTATGAAGTCATTATTTGTTAAAAATAGAGCACTCATATGCCTTTGCATTTTGAACTGGTGCTGTTTAAAATGTGTAGGCCATTTCCACATAAATTAATTTTTCTGAATGTACAATAGTTTGGGTTTCTTTAATGGCATGGTTTTTTTGTTTGTTTGTTTGTTTTTAATTTCTGTCACTTCTGGTTTTTTTTTTTTTTTTCATGGGTTATTTATTGTTTTTCCCATGCTGTTTAACAAGGTTAATACTTAGAAGATACAACTTTATTTGTTAGTGGATTTGTATTTTAATTTAATGAAACCATTATCTTGACTAAACAGCATACAGAAAAGGAATGAAAGTCAACTATTCATACACTTCTCTGCAAGAATGGCTATCAGTAGTAGTGGTATAGTAGTTAACACTTAATCTGAGGTACGTTCCCTGGTCAATAGACAAGATATTATTTCTTTGTTTCAACTTTTAGCAATTGGCATGCATAAACTGTATAATAGTTTAAATATTTTAATAGTAAAGTTTAGGGGCTTTACTCTCTTGAGATGGTGAATAAGCTTAAATGTAAGTCTCTCACATTAAAAGATGGGTCCTGCCTTCAAAACTACTTTTATGGATAAAGAAGTCATATATCTTTTGAAAACATCTGAAGAAGTTTTTTTAGAATGACCTTCTAGCTGTTCTAGTAATTGTTTCGCATAACAAGTAATAGAATAGCTACAAATACACTTGCGTATATGTTGGGTTTTTTGTGAATTAAGTGAAAATTAATGCAGTGTAATGTAGTAACTATCACATTTTGAAATTAACTGTGTATTTTCCAGGGACATTTTAATAATATAAATATGTAAGCTTACAATTTACATGTAGTTTGTAAATTTGGTACAGCAACATCACTTCATTCACAAATGTGGAACACAGAGTGTGGCACCTCTAGGAGAAGGGTAATGGGTTGCTGTCTTTTCCTTTGATTTTCAGGAACCTTGTGCAAATAACCTTTACAGTATTGGTTCTTGCCAATAAATAGAAATCCAAATACATGCGAGCTTTCTGTAAGATTTACGAATGAGTGTGTAAAGAGATATTCTTTCTGCTTTGAAACCAAGATAACATAAAATACTGTGAGGGCCTGTGTCAGCTCTGAGTGTTATCAAGGTATTTGGAATCTTATTTGTGCAACACATATATTCATAGGGAAAAAAAAATTAAAAACTAAGTTTCTAACATATCTGAAATGGTCCCCAGTTTGCAACAAAGTATTAGCCAGGCATATCAACAAAAACAAGTGAAAAATCTGCCCACTGTACATCTGGCTTATTTGCATCAGTTTTTGAAATGAGCAGACATCTATGAAGCATGCAGTTAAATATAGAAAATGAATGGAGAATGACAGACATTCATCTATTCTTTCATGTTATTCTAGTCAACCTTCTTTAAAATAAGGAACAAAGTATTCCCTAAAAATTCAGTGGAGCATGCACAGGTTTCTCAGTTCTCTCTACGAAGCTGTAAAATTAAAACAGTTTCCTACAGTTTTGAATTCACTTATGTGGTAATGTGAAGGCACACCCTCTTCCCCCTTCCTTGCCTTTTCCCAGTGACTCATGACAGGAGAAAAGTGATGGTCTATGGGGAAGTTGAATGCCATTAGCTGTAGCTGGTCATTTATCCCCAAGGAAAATGTCTGTGTGGGTTCTTGTTTCCTTTGCAAAGCCTGGCTAGTGAAAGTTTTTACATTTCCTTGGCACGTTTTACATGCTTCCTGTGCCAGTGGGATCTCATTGTTACATGTGATGTGATGACATGTGATGTGTTTACCTTGTGCTTTGCATATTTGCTTTGTATGTTCTTTGCTTGAGTTAAAAGAAGGATAATCGGTTTTAACAGGATAATTTACAGATGTGTTTTTAGTTTTGTGTTCCAGCACGATATGTTGGTGTGCTTTTCTGCTGCTGCTTAGACAGTTTCCTAGTGTAGGCAGAGTAAATTGATATATGTATTTAATTACCTGCACTCAGAGGCTGTTATGATGGATTCCTTAAAATGAGATGATATAAACAATTAAACAGAATTAGGCCTTTAGAAAACGGAACAAGAACTACAAAGAAATTTTCTTCTGAAATGAATCTTTTGTCATACTTCTCTAGTCAAAGAATCATAGAAATCATAGAATGGTTTGAGTTGGAAGGGACCTTTCAGATCATCTAGTTCCAACCCCCCTGCATAGGCAGGGACAGCTCCGATTAGACCAGGTTACTCCCAAGGCCCATCCAACCTAGCCTTGATCACTTACAGGGATGGTGCTTCCACAGCTTCTCTGGGCAGAGAAATAATACTGGTGTAAAATGAATGCAGGTGGGTCACAAGCAGGCTGTTTATTCCTGCCCTCCCCCCCAAAACTTGTCTGCTAAACATTGTGCATTTTAGGAATATGTTTCAAAATTTATATGCTCATAGCAGGGCAAGAGTAGTAAAGTGCAGTGGTAATTCATTGCAACAAAAAGGACTTCCCAGAGCTTTTTTCTGTTTTCTTCTCCCTGTTCCTCTTTCTGTAGAGAAAGCTTGAACAAGGAATTAGAGGGGAGATAAAGCTTGTGAAGCAAACCTCAGATTATGTTTATGTATTTGGCTTGTAGCAGAAATATCCTTGGATTCAGTCTGCCATCACTGCAGTTGCTTTGACACCTGCATCTTGCAGATCTTGGAGATCCATTTGTACTAGCACACTGGATTGGTTTTTGTTCATTGGAATAATAATTATTCTTAAATCCAGTTACCAAGATCTTCTACACTGACTGCTTCCTGCATTAAAGTGTTTTTCTACAGCATGAAGGTGACAGTCTGAGGATGTACCAATATTTGTGCTGATTCCTTGTGATTTAAGGAGGCAAATTCTGTCCTCATTTACTTTGTCCTTATTAGTGGCTGAATTCCAAACCATAGAAATACCCTTCAACTGGCTTCATAAGGGTTTATAGATAATCTGAGGCAGCTGATTTACTATTCGCCATTCTCAGGCCATAGAAGGGTTAACATAAAGAGAGACATATATATTCAGATCTTGGGGGGGACTGGAGTTGTATATTTGTGGATTTTAACTCACGTAGCAGTTATCTCTAAAAAGCTGACTGTGAAACACATTTAAAACTTTACACCACAGCAGCAAAACTGCTGTTCAGGAGGCTGTAGTTCTTGCAGTTTCCTTTAAAGAGACAGAAGCATTGCTACTGAATATCATTGCTCATGGACCTTCCAGCCACACTTTCCTTTCAAATAAAATTTCTTTTTTTCTATTTTTTATTGGATCTTTAACTCCTTCTGTTTGAGTGTGATGCTGTGAGGTGCTAGGTGTCTTTAGGTAAGAGTCAAATGCTTTTAACTCCTGGAGACTTTCTTGGATGTTGGATACACTCAGCACATGACAAGAGAGTGTCTTTCAAAGTTCCCTTTGATTCTGCACAGTGAATAAGGGACAGCAGCGATGGTGAATGTGTTATGCCAGGCTAAAGAGGCACCTATCTGTAAAAGCATGGTTTTATAAACCAAGAGATAACTCACACTAGTAACAACATTATGGGAAAACCCATAGTTTACATTATAATCTCTACGATCTTTTGTAATTTAATAACTCTCCCTGGACAGATGATAATTCTGTTTCTTCCTAATACACCCTTGCAATACACAGCCAAAAAAGTCACTTAAAGTAAATGGCTTTACTTTGCAACTTGCTTAGTGCATGATTTTCAGTTTTCTCAGGAGACATTCTTAGAGTTCAAAGCCCACAACACACATATGGTGTTTTGGATCCATTTTTGTTTTGTTTGCTTGTTTGTTTGTTTAGCCTTGCACTGAAGAATCTGTCACCAGTAGAGCCAGTAATCTCTTGTCATATAATGCTAAGTTATATATTTATTACCTGGTACCCAATTGTTTATTACACTTTGGAAAAACTTAGCAATCAAGTGCAACATGAATGTTTAATTAAGGAAAAAAAAAAAAAAAAAAGGATAGGATGTTAATTTTCATACAGTCTATTGGGTAAATTTAAATTTCCTATTACCTTCTCAAAATGCCAGTACTTTATATGTATGCAGAAAGTTTCATCCTTTCACTTTGTACGTTTGAAACAGCCAAGAGAAAAGCTGTTACTTTATTGGAACAAATCTGGGAAACATTCTGTCCTTCTTAGAAATTATCTTGTTCAATTGCCTTGCCAAGCTGCCTTCTATTTTTTAATTTAAAAATTAATTTCTAATGGTCTCAGCATGGTAAGTGCTAACAATAACTGATTTGTTCAGGAAATACCATTGCCACTTGAGATTCATTATTCTTGATTTAATTCTTTTCCTTTTTAAAAATTAATGAATTTACTAAGGATTAACTGATTGTGAAATGTACTGATTTATTTCCTTCCTGTCTGCCCATTTCAAGCAACTTGATTCTATTGGAAGTCAATATTAGTGGCGTAACTGCATATCTCTACCTGTAATTTCTGTCTCTTGCATGTATGTGTACATACGGAAAAAAATGCATTGTTTTCCTGACATAAGTTTGTCTGCAATATAAATCACCTTTTTATTGTTGTATTTGTCTGCATCCTGCAGAAATCATTGTTTCAAAAGTATTTTTTTTCCCAGCTTTTCCTCCTTCTTACTTTTGGCATCTGAATATTTTAGATTTATTCTGAGTATTTTCATTGAATACCACTATGGGTTCCTAAGGCTGATCTGTAAATTCTTTATTATCTTTTTTTCTTATTCAACAGTACTTACGTAGTCACTAGCATGACAGAACTGAACAAGTGGAAGTGACACAAGGAAAAGAGGAATGTGTTTTACGTCAAGTGGAAATTGGTTGGAATGACTAGTTAGTAAAAAAAAACCAACCCACCAAATGCATTAGGTATTGATGTAATGTTTTGCTCATATCAAGATAAATTGTTTAATATTTAGTTTGTCTTTTTTTGCCTAAATTTCCCAGCTCTTTCAACCCAACAAAATAATCTATCCTTTTTTTTTTACTTACACTACTCATAGAATTAACTCAAATTTATGAACTGTACACCACCAAGTCTGCAAAATTCTGTTGCATTTAATATGAATTTGCTATTTGTTAAAAAGCATTCCCAGCACACCACACTGTTGAGTTCTGATTTTATAGTATTTTGCCTGGAATTTGGACTCCTTGCGCATTGCTAGTAGATGGAGAAGTGAATACAAAAAAACTTAGGGAAACCATTTAAATGCTAGATTGACACAAAAACTGGACATTCAAACAGTAGCAAATTAAAACAGAGTCCTTACCAAGTGCTCTTAGTAACAAAAAACTTCATTTTCTTGCACTACAATGCACTCAGTGAATAAGAGCTTTTCTGGAAACCTAAGTAGCACAGTTGTCTTCATGCTATTGTGCCCAACATGTGGAACAGAAAAAGTAGATATTTCACTATTAGGGTAGTAAGACTCTGGAATAGGTTGCCTAGGGAGGTTTTGGAAGCCCCTTCTCTGGAGGTGTTTAAGGCCAGGTTGGATGGGGCTTTGTGCAGCCTAGTCTAGCGTGGGGTATCCCTGCTCATAGGAGGGAGGTTGGAACCTCATGATCTTTAAGGTCCCTACCAACCTTAACCATTCTATGATTCAATGATTTTATAAGTAGTAAGTAGGGTTTGAGACATGGCCATTTACCTTTAGGCAGATCAGGGGGAAAAAAACAGATAATACAAACATAATGATAAGCATACATATTTCTACAAGCATTGTCTGTGTTACATGTTTTATAGATTTTTTGGCTATGTATTGTATTTTCTATGTCTTCTTAAAAAAAATATAAATTAATAAATTCTTTTACCTGTGAAGCCTGATCTGACTTAGAATATGTGATGTCAACAAGATAATCTGAAAGAGAGACTGAAATTATACCTTGACTATCTCAAATAGCTCTCCTATTTCCTGTTGTACAGTAGTCTCAAAATTTTGCTTTCTTGTGATCTGCCAGGACAGGAATAAATGCTCTAAATTATTGGAGAGGACAGTACTCCAGCTCCTCTGGATTTACATGGAGTACACTTAGAGTTTGCTCTAAAGGCCTTGGGAGACAGTGGCAATGATTTAGTCAGTGAACAAGGTCTTCATATTACTCACTGCATTTGTAGGACAGCGTGGTATTGTTGCAAGTGTAAATTGTGGTGACCTGTGGTGACCTGTGGTGACCTATGGTGACAATGAGGAAAGTGTCTGGATGTCTCTGAAGGAGAGCAATAGGACAGTGAGTGGCCACCTGGCATGTGACCCACTGGCTGGCTAAGCAGTGAACTGCACCAGGGAATCCTCATTGTCAGATGGTCCAGTACTGCCTGACTGAGGGCCTGCTAACAAACCAGCCTCCTAGGAAAAATGAAAAACGTCATTGACATAATGTAAGACTTAAAAAACACACAAAATGCTGGACTGAGATTCCTTTAAGTCTTCTACCCAAGTGCATGGTTGGATTTTTTCCAGGGTGATAGTTTCTAACCTCCCTTCACTTCCTACTGAAATGCCAAGCAAAGGAGTGATTCACAAACTATCTTTCTCTCCCCAACAAGAAAATCAAGTGCAAGTTTCAATTGTAATTGATAACTATAGAAGCTAGAGAAACTGTGATTATATCTCTTCTTGGCTGCTTTTACTCGAGTATCCCTCTTGTTCTTGCTTTCCTGCTTTGGGTGCATGTTTCATCTGTGTTTGGCATTGAGGACCTTGGTTGGAAGTTGTTCAAATACACTTCTTCACTTGTTTTGGGATAATCTTTCTATGAAAGCTGAGTGGAACACTGAAAGCATGAATAAATGCATCTTACAGAATAAACACAATATTCTAAAATCTCATGCTAAGACATATATGATAAGTGAAATGGCTGCAACTTCCCTTCTTGCCCTCCATACTGAATTCAGTCTTACAGGAAAAGATGAGGCTAGATAATGGTCAAGAGTGGTGTTCCCCAGAGCTCAGTGCTGGGGCTGCTCCTGTTTCACATCTTTATTGATTATTTGGATGAAAGGATAGAGTGCACCCTCAGTAAATTTGCAGATGACACTAAGCTGTGTGGAAGTGTCCATCTGCTTGAGGGTAGGGAGGCTCTGCAGAGGGATCTAGGCAGGCTTGACTGTTGGGCCAAGGCCAATTGTATGAGTTTCAAGAAGGCCAAATGTCAGGTCCTGCACTTTGGCCACAACAACCCACAGCAGTGCTACAGGCTTGGGCAGGAGTGGCTGGAGAGCCACCCAGCAGAGAGGGACCTGGGGGTGCTAATTGACATCTGGCTGAACGTGAGGCCCCAGTGTTGTCAGGTGAAGAAGGTCAAAACCATCCTGGCCTGCATCAGGAATAGTGTGAGCAGCAGAACCAGGGAGGTGATCCTGCCCCTGTACTCAGCCTTGGTGAAGCTGTACCTTGAGTGTTGTGTGCAGTTTGGGGTGCTGCAGTAAAAGAAGGACATTGGGGTGTTGCATTGAGAGGATGCAGAGAAGGGCAAGTAGGCTGATTAGGGGTCTGGAGAACAGGTCTTATGAGTAGAAGCTGAGGGAGCTGGGGCTGCTCAGCCTGGAGAAGATGAGACTGAGGGGAGACCTCATTGCTCTCTACAATTACCTGAAAGGTTGTAGTGAGGCATGTATTGGCCTCTTCTCCCTGGTGACCAACGACAGGACAAGAGGAAATGGGGTCAAGCTGTACCAGGGGAAGTTCAGATTGGATATTAGGAAAAAATTTGTTACAGAAAGAATGGTGAGGCATTGGAACAGGCTGCCCAGGGAGGTGGTGGAGGCACCGTCCCTTGAGATGTTAAGAAAAGGCGTAGGCATGGTGTTTCATAAAGTGGTTTAGTGGTTAGGGGTCATAGGGTGGATGGTTGGACTTGATGATCTTGAAGGTCTTTTCCACCCTTGGGGATTCCATTAATCTATGATAATTACCAGGCATTGTGTGCAAACCCATATTCCAGTATCGTGATGAAATAAAAGAAGTCTTTACTGATGTAGATCTAGTTTAAAGATATCACAGCAATGTTATCTCAGGGAATCTTTATGGTCATGTAAAAAATGTAAACAATACTTTCAGACAAGGTATGCAAAAAACTGAAGAGATTTTTAATCATGTTTTTGTCTTTATTGGTAAAAATGTAACTATGTGGGCGTCTCCATAGGACCTAATGTTTCTCAGGCTTTACAGTACCTTTGCTGATAGCAGCATGGTAGAAGAATATAGTGACTGCTGTAATTTCAACACTCTTCTGTAGAGCTTTAGATCAAATATTGTGCGAAAAGGTGTAATTTATTTTTTTTTTAATTGTTATTTTGCTCTTCTACTAGCTGGGAAATTCCCTTACATCCTGTTAAAATTGTTTGTAAGCAGTGAGTTTGTGATTTGCCATAATAACAAACATCCATAACAAGCTTAAATCAGCATATTAGTTCAAAGTCACGCCTGCCATGGAGTTGTCTTTGATTGCTTACATTGTGCTTTCAATAAGTCGTCATCATATCCGATTAATCTTTCTCTGTCTGTACTTTAAGACTTAAAAACCAAGAGGAAGTCAGCATAGGCATCTTTTAAAAGTCTAAGAAGATATTCTGGCCCCTTGATTTAGCATAAAGACTGGTAAGTAAAGAAATGGAATAGATATTCAAATGGTGTAGTACAATGAAGCTGCAGTGATACACAATTTAAGGATCTGAGCATATTATTTAAAAAGACTGAATTTGAATTAAAATATTTCCTGCATAGTTTAAAATGTTTGGCTTCAAATCCTGTGTTAAATTTTATCTTCATTCATATAGCTTCAGCTTCTAGTAAATATAGGTCTTGTATGGGTAGGTGCAAAAGGCAGGTGCATTTCCTTCAGCCATAGAAAATGAGGCTAAAGCTGCCATTTTAAAAATTCGTTAACATTTTTTGTACAGCATCCAGCAAAAGTAAATTCTATTAAGTGCCATAAGAATAGGATTGTTAACAATAAAATTTTAGTATAAAAATGCAAACTGAATTCAGTCCTTTTCCCAGTTTTTCCAGCTATCTTCTTAGACTTGTCTGGTTCAGTTTTACATGGCTCACTGCTGATTTTGCAATTGATATAGAGCTGCAAACCACAGGATTATGCAAAACTTATGCTTTTGTACTGCTTCAACTGTTGATGCCACATATCCAAAAAAGAGCAAAATACTGCAACTCATAATGATTATTTAGTTGTTTCAAGGTAATATGCATTTCTGTAGAAATGAAAGAAATACTACATGAAAATTTAATGGATCCTTCCAAATAGGCTCATATTGCCCTCTGTTACTTTCCCAGAATTTATTTTTCATTCTTTTTATCATGTAGTTTTAGAACATTATTGTTGTCAGACTGTTCTTTTTAATTTATATCCCTATGTCCTGGAGAACCATAGGCAGTTCGTGTATCTGCAAACTTGGTATGATACCTAGACTAGCGTAGTCAGAAAGATGCAAAGCAAACTGTACCCTGATTAAAATAAAATCTGAAAAGAACCACAGAGTACAGTGGGATTTGATTGCTATATTCTTTTATAAAATAAATAATATTGCAACCCATATCACTTGTAAAACAGCATCTTTGCAGTCTAAAGTTGCTTCAGGTGTTGGTGGTTAGCATTGTTCCTTTAGCTAATGCCTTGCAGTAGTTTCTCTGCATGCCTACTTTATTAGAAAATCAGCTGAGGGAACATCTGGATCTGAAATTTTGTGGAATAGCTGATATTGGAAGGGACCTCTAAAATTCACCTAGTCCAACCTCAATTCCCAAAAGTTATGTTTTAGTTAGTCAAACATGGAGTAATTTTAAATATATCTTACAGAGAGATTTGTGGGACTAAATTGAACAAAAGCCTAAATATTGTTGTTTTTCTGACATTTTTATAATTTATGTTTGCTTAAGGCTTTGAATTCTTTTCCATTTTATTTAAATCAATAAAGTGGCCAGATAGCTGTATTTGTCATATTACATATATGTCCGGCAAGAAAAGAAGGAAACACTGGGAAAGAATATATTTTATTATAAAGAGCATAATAAACTCTTTAAAGGAGATTTAGAAGGTATTGTCAAAATTCTGAAATAACATTTGAAATTCTTGTAGCAAGTGAGCATTTCCACAGGGAAGGTCAAGCTTTTTCAGGACCATCAAACTTTGCATAGATTTGATTTGAAGTTTTTTGGGTGATGCCACCTTTGTTTTCTCCCGGCATAATGATAAGGTGGCCCATGATCATGGTCTTTGCTGTGTACGTAAGACTATTAATAGCAAATGAGGAAATCTAAGCACTGGGGATAGAATCTCAGGGCTCTTTTTAGGATTCTTCATTGCTTTATTTTGCCTTAGACAAAGTAAAGACCAGGAGCTGAGATCCTGCTCTCACTGAATCACTTGCAGACATACACTGACTTGTAATGTGAGGTATAGCCCATAGACATTTCAGAGTACTTGGTCACACTTCCTGGAAATCTTATAGTCCAGTTGGCTTTGAGAATGTTCGGACTTGACAGAGATGTTAAAAATCACTGAACTGCTGGAATAAATCTAATTTGGTGGTCATCTGCCAGTTTAGTGTAGATCTGGTGGTACCCTTGCCAGTTATTTTTGCATTCTCTGTGGAATTGTCTTTAAGAATTTCAAGCTAAAGATCTCACAAGATGGCACTCAGCCAGAACATCCTTCATAAATTTTGTTCCATATACCTTTCTGGCTAGTCAAAGCCTTGAATGCATTTATTAATATATTTTCTTTCCCTTGTAAGCCCAGCCTGAGAGGAGAAAGAATGCTCTCTTTTCCATTAGCCTTTAGGAAAATTATTCCCTTTCTCTCAGTCTCCTCTCTTAATGTGTCCTTAAATGGTCATGCTTCTGGTAATGCTGTCGGGAGAAATACTTCTGCAATTTGCTCTGACCTTTTTGCTCTTCTTCATATTTTCCCATTAGTCTCAACCAATATAAAACTAACTAAGCTTGACTCTTAAAATGAAATCTGGCCAAAGTCTCTTTGGGAATCACTGAGACAAAAAAGTGTGTGATATCTGGGAGCAAACCAATTAGACAAGAAAGTTTTTAGGGAATATTGTTATGACAAACACAATATTTAATATTTTCTTCCTTACAGAACTAGAGATAGCTATGAAACTTGGAGGAAGGATGGTTAAGTTCAGAACAAACCCCACATTTTATAGATGATTACACATATACGGAAGATAGCTGACAGGCCTCCCTTTGTATTACTGTTTCCCCTCTCTTCTTGTCACAAATCCCAGGTTACAACGCATGAGAGTCATTTGAATGAAAATTGTTCTTCATGAACCTCACTCCATCTTTTAGCCTATTTTATTTTATGCAGGCATCTTTCTCTATATTGTACAATTTAATTATTATGAGTACCCATTAATGTATAGGTAGGAAAATTAGTGTACAATACGGATAACTGCATCTTTCAGTATTGAACTGCTGAAACATTTAAAAAAATATGATAACTCAAAAGAAAAGAAATTAATGGGATTTTAGTTTTTTTCACCCTACCTATCAACATTAAAAATATATGGGTTTCCTTCAAATTAGCTTGATACAGCAGTGAAAGTATATAAATAGTGCGTATGCAATATACTCTTCCAGTGGCAAGTTGCACTATGAAGGACTATCTGTATGACCAAGAAAGCAGATTGGCTTGATAGTGAATTCCTGTAGCTTGTTTTAGGGATTACATTTTGCCTGAAGAATCTGAAATTGCCAAAGAAGATAAAAACAAAAGGAGATTATTATACTACACTTATCATTGTCAACACTGAGAATAGAGAAAAATACCATGCAGACATTTCCAGGATAAATGATCTTTGCAACAAATTTTTCAAAAAACCATCAAGATGAACGCTTTCAAAGCTAAAGGTCTATTTTAAAGATTATTAAAATAGGAAAATTACGCTGATTGTCAGTTATCCAGAATTGTTGTCAGTCATTTGTGTGACTGTATTTGGCGGTATTAAATGTGACAAAGCTTTTCTGTTCCCTATTACTGTTGTGCCACGAATGACAATGTATTGCCTCAGTGAATAATAGGCTGCTGGTCTGATTTAACTCACTTCTGAACAGTGTTCTCTCTGCAACCCACATGGGAAAAGATTGGAAGGTAGCAGTGGAAGTGGCTGCCTTTCACCTGCCATGTTCTCCTGTGTATTATCTTGCATGTGTGCCAGAAAGACAGAATTTTATCTAGCATATCCACTTATGAATTAAATTGTGGTGAAGCTGATCCAAACAAAAAACCCCAAACATATCAGTATTTCTGTGAAAAGATTTGAGTACTCAGAGAAAGGCTTAAACCTCATGCCAGTCCTGTGCACAATGATTAACTTATTTATGTGGGAAGCAATTACTGTTGTCACTGAAGTTAATTTAAATGTTATTAAAAATGGTGGTATTGTGCTGCTATATCAAGAACAGAGCATATTTTTTTAAGGTCAAAAATCTCTTGTAACTGAAGAAGTGCAGACTGTAGCTTGACATAGTTGCATTCATCCTTCTACCAAAGTGATCTGAAATTCCTCTTTACAGTGATTTTAAAAAAAAAGTGTGCATTAAAATTCGCACATCTGCTTGTGTAGGGCTCAGTGCCTTGAAAGCAGTTTGTATCTTTTATTTAAAAATCAGATGGATCTGTCATTTCCTACTGAAAAGGCAATACAGTAACATGTTGTACTAGTGAATTTAATTATACGTATACAGGACATGGAGAAGACTCAGATAAACATAATATTTGCCTTTATAGTTCACTGATCAATTAGTATGTTGCTACGTACTCTGATTTGATAATAGCAATTTCACACTCCTGTAATGGAAGGTACTCCATAGGAGCTGTTTCTGCCTCTCAGGTTGTGATGCTCTGCAGTTGTGAGCTGGTGGACTATAACAACATTTTTAGAGTTGTTAGACTAATCGTGTAAATCCTTCTGGGGTTAGGGATCATTGACTAGTAAGGCTGCAACAGCTCCTTGGGACCTATTCTAATCCTGGATCTAGCTAGCTGTGTTGGTGCTCTGCAGTCAGGTTGAGTATTTCTTTTAATATTCTAGGGTTAAACTTACCCTGTAGAAATGCAGCAGGAAAATAGTACTTGCAGTTTTGAATAAGGAGATTCTTGTATTTTAAGGTTGTAGATGCCTGCCATCCCAGTCTCTGGATTCTTTCTGTATCCTAACTCAAGTAGTTCTATTTAAGAGACAACAACAAGAATACTCAGACTCCAGACTTAACACTACTTGAACATAACCTAGGCTAAAGCAGAACTGCTTTCCTGCTACCTGGAAAAATGAGTAGTACTTCCTCTCCAAGATTGTATACTGATGTTTGCCGCTTTTGCATAGCAAAGGCATTTAGTCAAAAACTAGAAGTCACCTTTTCACCTAACTCACTTGGAGAATACTGATTTTAAATGGGAAATTGTTCAATATATGTGACTCAAAGTCTGTTAAAATGCAGCCTTTTAAACTTCTTAAGTGACATGACTGAGGAAGACATCCTATCTGCAAAAGTAATGAAACAAGTTGATCATTCTTATTTGTTGCAGGACATAGATGCCTAGGAAAATACCAGAAATTCTGATTTCAATTTACTGCCCTGTGTTTATAGCTGCACTTCAGTTTTATAACAGTAGAGTTAGTTGTTTGAATAATGGTTCATCAGTGTGTGCATGGGGAAGTTGCAGTATGGCCCTTAGTGCTCTAATACGCTTATGAAAAAAGATCTCTGAAATACAGCTACACATTTGATAAATTATTCAGAACAGAAGCAGAAGCTTTAAGCCACTCATTGTACTTTGTATCTGTGCAGCAATTGTTGCACAAATTTCACATAGCATAACAAACATATGCAAGTGTATAATTTGAGAGAGAGTTTCTCTTCCTTTGGTGATAAATGCATCCTCCATTGTGCGATAGAGATATGAAGTGCTCAAATCCTTTTTTTTTATATTTCTAGTCTGAAACAGCTGCTGTACGTGATTCTGGGAAAATGATGTGCAATACTCAGTTTGAATGATTTATTTTTCCAAGATTTGTGTTTAACAAGAGCAGTTGAAGACATTAGTCATAGTCCAATCAGAAACACAATGATGACTCTAATCTGTGTTACGTGGCAAGAGCAGCATAGGCTCCGTATAAGAAGACATCCAAGGGGTTTAGAGGTGTCTTTTAATCCAGACCTGAACATTGTGTTCCTCAAGCTAGCTCTGCAGATTTATGAATTATGAAGGCTGGCTGGCTGGTCACCATGCACAGAATTTTGTATAGATTGTTGTTTTTTTTTTAAATCTTCCTATCTTGTTTTGTTACCTTCTTTCAAATAGTTGTAAATTTTATCTTGTTTGTCCTTGTATTCCCAATTTTATTTCATCTTTTCTCAAGGATTAAGATCCCATGATTTATGTCTCTGCTGGTTTTTAGTTTATGCTTACAAAGTGCTAGAAACTTCTCTGTTATAGAATTTATTTATAGAAGATTTTTTAAAATTAAAAAGTTAAAACAACAGAAGAATTTGAATGCTAGCATTTGGAGTTACTGCAATTGTGTGTTGATGAAACAGTTTCAAAAAGCAGAGTTTCAACCCTTTTTCTATGTACATGCAGCATCTGAGCAAATTTTCAGGGGTACTACATGTAGATTTAAAAAATCTGTACTGGAAATGCTGTAAGTTGTCAATGCTCACATCTTTGTTAGTTAAGTGGTGGAGAGCACTTTGAGCAACAGAGTGCAGAATTATCCAGTAAGGGATCTCCTGATCCACCCAGGAATGTAATTTATGCATGGGACGGATGTGTGAAATGTACATCATCTTGCAGGGAATCTTTGGTTCACTTTTGTCAGATTGTTCCTT
Organism: Chaetura pelagica; assembly: GCF_000747805.2. Lineage (NCBI taxonomy): Eukaryota > Metazoa > Chordata > Aves > Apodiformes > Apodidae > Chaetura > Chaetura pelagica. The sequence goes on from NW_009954544.1 coordinate 898,878, forward strand.
TGATTACTCTCTGAGTGAGGAAGTATTTAATATTAGAATTTAAACAGTTGTTTTGTCAAACTTATTTCAGAAACATAATAAAATAATACTGATGCTTAAGATTTAAATCTGAATTTTTGAAGCTTGGGACATGAATTTTTTTGTATCAAATTATAATTTTTGCATTCTCAATTCACCAACATTTTACACATTTTCTGCTTCAATTTCACTTGATTTTTTTTTCAGTTGATAGATGGACAATCCCATTACAGAGTTCTATTAACATATATGCTTGACAGTCAGCTTCCAAGTCTGTTCATTTGGTTAAACAGTCCAATAGATAAGTCTTGAATATTACTATCTAATTGGCAAAACAGAAGAGGTGAGACTAAGTGTCCAGTGCTTTCCTTCTTTTGTATTTGTTAGAAGCAGTGTAACATAGCAGGACACATCTACCAGCACTTCCTACCCACTTGTTAATTTATAAATGATTGAACAAAGGACAAAGCAGTGAAAAATCCAGCTTTGCTTTTTAAATAGAAATGATAACTGGTTAGAGAAAACCAGAAATATGAGCTGTGAAACACATTAGAGAAACAAAACTCTGGTGGAAAATATTGTAGTATTTTATGAGTGATTACAAATTATGTTAGTAACGATGTATATGTAGCTAACAAGTTTTAAGAATATAAATAGAGACCAAGTTTGACAGTGTACAAATAAAAATGTTTGATTCTGGTGATTATTTTGTGAGAAAAGGCAATCAAGGAAGGCAGCCATTTATGTTCTTTACTCGAGCTTAATTAAATATGGGGTTTTAAAATAAGATTGATACAAAACCTACAGTCATACTTTTAAGGGAAATTGATTACCCAAAAACCAAGCAGATGTGTATGTCTTAGTAAAAAAATAATTTTATTGAAAATAATTACCCACCTTTGGTCTAGAAAGCAAGGACTAGAAAGTGAAGCTCATTAAGAAAGCAAGAAGGATATTCTGTTTCCCTTCTTCCGGCCTGACTGATAATTTTTTTCTGTCTCCTGACATTTTCTATAATGTGGACTGCAGAAAAATAGCTGGCAACTTGGCTTGATTTTCTTGCAGCCTTCAGACTTCAAATGCAGATAAAATGTCTACTAATTTCTGCTTCAGTGTTGCCATAGATACAGTTTCTGTGGGTTGTGGCTTTTTGTGGTGTGTTTTTTTTGTTTGTTTGTTTGGTTTTTTTTCTATCTGTCTTTCATCTTACTAGCTAACAACTCTTTTTTTCTTTCGTTCTTTATTTTCCATACTTCCCAGTTCTTCTCTTGCACCACTTATTCCACTTGCTTAATTTAACCAGGTGTTACTATTCTCTTTTTTTTTTTTTTTGTATTTTGGAGTGCTCACTCACGATGCTTGATATTTGTATGCTGTAATATTCTGCAGGTAATGTCCAATGTGTCTTCTTATGCATTGAAATACTCTTTCTTTCTACTATTCAAACTCACAGTAGTTAACTTCGCTTTGCCCATTATTCCAAGGAATGCCTTCAGGTCTAAATATCCCCCTTTCTACTTCTATTCTGAGGTTGTACCAGATTTCTCTTTGATTCTGTTTGTGGTAGACACACACTGATGCAGTGTAATACCCATTCATTCACACCACACTTTCCCAATTTTTGTTTCTCCCAGAGGCTCTTCTCTTGATTTTTCTGTTTATAGTAAATACATACAACAGCAGCAACTCAGAAGGCACTGACTTTGTAAGCTTAATGAACCTACTCATTTACAGTCATTCATCATTGCTTTTGGATTGCTTATACAACTGCAAAGAGCAAGACAGTTCAGTGCCTTAAGCTCGATCCCAACTGCTGCTGGTGAAAATGTTTCATCCCTAGTATTTGAAAAAAAAACAACTAGTAATGACTTTATTAGTCCTTCTTAACAGCCAGGCAGATATTTGTTTCCAAATACGCTATATGAAATTTATCATCTTCTGATCTAACAGGAATAAGCAAGACGATAAAAGCCGAGCACCCATGTTTTTCCATGGCAGTTACACCTTTCACTCTAGGGACAGTGGCACTGGGTCTGTGGATACCTTGACTCACACCATCTTAACTTTGAATTTCTAATTTATAGATCTAATTCAGAACTTAGGAGTCCCTTCTATGTCTGCTGAGAGATTTAGGTTCCAGACTTAGATGCTCTAAAGACCCTTCCATGAAGAGTGACATTTCTTCTTTGGACTGTTTAGGAAACCTCTGATCTTAGTTGGGGTCCTTAACTGATGCCTAGAGTTAGCTGCTGTTTTCTGTTTTCTTATGGACATATTGCATCCTGTGGCATGCTCCCATTAAGGAAACAGATCTTGATTATCGTTAAATAAAAGTTGTCATTGATTTTAGTAGAGTTTAAGCTCAATGGAAGTGTGTCTCAAGTGACTTTCTACTTCTTTAAATTAGGGCAATATGATAATTTGCTTTTACTACCCAAAGCCATTTTTTGCTGAGTTGTTTTGTGCTTGCTTTTTTGTATATCAGCAAGTTTTTATACCATCTGTTATTCTGCCCTACTGGGCATTTATTCTGGACTTTGCCCAAGTGTTGGGAGAAGTTTCATGTGTCACCTTACTCCTCCTCAATTATTTATATTCTTGCTTTTTTTGTTGAAGCAATGATTTAAGTTATGTAAAAATGGATAGATACAAATCCAAGATTGATATGGTTGAAGGCTGAGATTGAATAGCAGCGTGCTTTTTGTGCTATTGCTTACGTATAGGCTGAAAGCAAGGGAAAAATACTCCTATGAATCAGAGCTACTGAATTTTACAAACTGCTTTGAAAGAACCGATTCTTACTTAAATAAATAGTTAAAGGTGCAGAATTAAATGTAAGCTTCATACTGTACAAGCTCTGGGATGGGGAAAAGCATATGTTTTGTGTGTCTCCTTTTACAACTCTCTGGTCTTAATGCCTGCCTGGATCTGATGATCAGTTAACAAAACCTAAACAATAATTTATCATGTTATAATTGTTAAAATTTTTTATCAGCAATTTGGGAACATGTGCTTTGCTACCTATAATCCTCTGAACTGTTCCCTGTCCCCAACCTGTGTTAGTACAGAAAATCAGCGAACCTGGCCAGTGAACTTGGATTTTGTGGCCAGTGGACTCTGATTTGCTGCCAGTGGACTCTGATTGCGCAGCTTTGGAAGACCTCCCGGTGCCAGGGGAGGTGATTGTTCCTGAAGCAGCCCATGACTCTATGAGCAGCCCAGGCTGCTCCGGACCTCATGGGAAGGACTCATGAAGGAGAGGTTCATGGAGGACTGTCTCCCATGGGAAAGCAGGGAAGGACTGTAAAGAGTCCTTCTTCCTGAGGAGAAAGGAGCAGCAGGAACCACCAGCCTGTGAACTGGTGAAAGCACTGTTCTTTATTTTGTCTGTGTCCTGTGTGCATCTGATTAGTGATAAATTAAATTATTATTTTTTCCCCGAGTAGAGTCTGTTTTACCTGGGACCTTAATTGGTGAAGAACCCTCCTTGTACTTTGTCTCCACCTGTGAGCTTTGTCCTCCTCATCCCAGAGTGTTTGTTGGGGTGGAGTTGAGAGAGTGGCCATGGGACTGTTTCTTTGTTGTCATGTTGGGCCCAAACCACAACACTAAGTCAGCCACAGGCATCTCTGGGAAGGGATTCTTTCTATCCCCAGTTAACTGTTCAGGAAAGTTAGGATGAATTTATGGAAACAGCAACTCCAGGTTATGTGTTTTCACACCATCTCTCCAAGAGGGAAGCTTCATATCAGCATCACTCTGTTGTACCTGTGTCTACTCATGGAGCAAACACTTCCAGGTAATCCTTCCAGTTAAATGGCACCAGAGACAATCTCTTTATTTCACTGTTACATTGCTTAGCTTAATTTGTCCTCAGATGAGTTACTCCTAATGTACTCAGGTGTCAGTGGGAAAAGAAACAATCACTAGACTCAGTACTTTTGCTTTGAATGCCTTTACCTTCTTCATAATAATAAAATGGAAATAGGTAGAAATGAAAAGATATCTTAAGTTGATCTTGGTGATAGTTCAGAAATGTGTGTGTGTACAGTATGGCTTTTGGGCTTTTTTAAAGAAATGAACAAAATTCCTTGACAAAGGAATCTGCCTTTCAATGTACTTGGTGGGCAACCTGACTTCTAAACAAGCAGAGGCTACAGATACTATTTTTTTCCCCATATTTTTCTAGTACTGACCTTGTAAAAGGCCTATTAAGAAAGTCAGTGTTGATCACTTTGACCACAGTCTCAATTTATGAGACTATTATCTCACATAATCCAAATAGTAGTGTTATTGTGCACTTCGTGCTACAGTTCCTCTTTTGTGCTCAATAAATGACTAGCTGCATAATTAACAAGTATTTATATAGAAGCCCTGAGTTTAGTTAATGTTTCTGTGGGTGAGAATCTGATAGTACCAAAACCAGTACATAGAAAAAAACACATAGAATAAAAATCTAGAAGATTATAGGAAAGATTAGACCTGTTTGAATAGCAGAGGTATGGTGATTAAGACTCTAGATATTCTCCAATACATTAATCATGGTAAAGTGAGTGGTAGCATGAAGTTCTGATCCTCTCTTCCTGCGCTGTAACAGAGCCTGAAGTTTCCCGTTGTGAAACCTCTGGCTTGCATTATCCAGTGTGGTGATTTCAGTGCAAGTATCTAAATATTCACATTTCTGTCTTGATTTTCCTCTCTATCTCCTGTTGGTTATAGCTATATTTTCCTTCTCAGTTTGTTCTTGATTGCTTTTCTCCCACATTTCTCTCCCAAGTATATGCTACTGTCATAGTTTAATGCCTTAGTGTCATACCTTTTGCATGGTCTACTTGCTGTATCTTCCTATTATAACATTATTTTTCCTCTAGTGATATATTTGTTTGATATCCACCACTTTAAAAAATGCTTCAGTTTTACTCTCTCTAAGGACTTTATGAGTGTTTACTTCAGGCAAAGAACAGATTATGCTATCATGTTGTAAAATCCTAATAATACTGATAAATACATCTAATGGACTGAATTCTGTCCCTTTTTAAATAGAAAACCATTGCACTGGTGTCCTATTGCAGTGGGTTTATTAGAAAGGAAAGGTGAAATTAAAAAGCTGAAATAAATCTAACTGTATAGAGTAGAAAATTAGAAAAATCAGCCTGTCCATCTAGAAACTGTTTGCAGTTTCCATTTGCTCTGCTGACAATAATGGGGTCACGCTAGTGTGAAAGCTGAATCAATAAAATCAACAACAAGCCCTCTGAGTGGTATAACATATTGGATGGCATAGAATATTGGCAATATTTGTCCCAATAAAATGAAGCCACTATTGTTGCAGTATAGATAGGGGCCAGAAAATATATTGGTGGTTATTTCTGTTTCTCTGAGCATGATTGATATACGCTGCTTGTGTTTAGCTTGCAGTGTGGGGTTATTGATAGGGAATTAACATGTCAAATAGCTTTTCTCTTAATTTATATCTAGTAATGTCTTTTACTTTCCCCATGTACTTTACTGCTGCAATAGTTGCTTTTGGTGAGCTTGACCTTGGACTGGCGGCTTTATGTGGAACACTTGAAATCTATTGGAAACAAAACTTTGGCATATAATGAGTCATATAGTGTTTTCTAGTGGGGTGTTGGGTAACGACAGCAGAGTCTGAGGTCTCCGTGTGTGGACCAATACCCTCAAAATCCTTCTACCAGCTCTGTGCACACCCAGCTGTGCAAATTGGTTACAGATTATGGAGAAGCAAATAATATGGTGTCTGCAGAAAGACAAATGATACGTGATATTGAGTGTCAGATGACAGAGACAGAGCTACAGAAATGTTTTTGAATCTCTTCTTGAAAAACTGGAAGCTGCTGCTGGCAGGACATCACTGTGAACAGTTCTGAAATTCACCTGGTGGGTCCCAAATGGTCTGAAAGGTTCACAAAGCATCCATCTTCAGGTGCTTTGAGAACAGGCTGCATTACCTGACCATGTCCAGTTTTCTACACAGGTCAGGTTGCTTTTTTTTCTGGCTTAATGTGTGTGATTGTTTGCTGCTGAATGTAGAGATGAAGGTCATATCTCGTTGTTGTAGTTGTAGAGTTGGGCTTTCTGACAGTTGTCCAAAGGTCAGGCTGCTTGTTCTTCTATTATGTGTCTTGAGTGTAAATAAATAAATGAAATACAGTGAGGCAAAAAATCCCAAACTATAGGAGTTCAGAATATCCTTTCAGATGAAATGGCACTTTATTCCCATACAAAACGTTGCATACAAGAACACAAAGAAAACATACCAATTTGGCTTCTTTTGAAAATGCTCTCTTAGGCCTGCCAACTTGGATAGCAACTGAAAGAAGCAAGGGGAACCATTGATTGTTGGACATGATGTGACAGCTAAAGTGCTTTCTTTAAAGGAGAAGAAAGTTCCTCAATAGCTCTCCTCCATCACTAAAAATTGCTACAGAAAGCAATTTGCTGTATGCTGCCCAGAATTAATAAATTGAGTTATTGATGTAGGATCCAGGTCACAGCCTAAACTGCAGGGAAGACTTTGGGGCAGAGTGTCTTGTTCAAAAAGTATTTTCTGAGGAAAAACTCTATTTTCTCTGAGATACACAGCTCATATTGACTCAGCACTTGAGATAATGAATCTTTTTTTGAAATGGAAGTTTCTGTGTATTAGTGAGAGTGTAATGTATTGAGACTGAGACTGATAATGGTACTAAGTAATAATCCTATTTAAAACACTAATTACTGTGATGAACATCAACATGTGTATCAGTATAAGTACAGGGTGTGCTTAGTACCATTTAGGATGACCTTCATTTTGATAACAGCTCTAATTAGGCGATGTTTTGTAAAAGCTGACAATCGTTTGTGTTTGCATTACTATAGTACCTCGTGGATTCTGTTTATCTGCACTTTTGTGATATTTACTCTTTCTTTATAATTTTTGTCTTATACACTCATTTTAATCCCTTGAGCAGATGAAACATCCGAGTGTCTCCTGATGTGGGTGCTAGGAGAAGAGTCCTCATTAGGGCTTTGCGTTCTGTCCCGTGGCAGTGTATATCGACCTATCACAGGCAGGGCCATAAGGGCAGTTCCAGAAGAGGAAGAGGCATCAGTTCAGCTGCATCAACTTCCTGAAGCAGTATACCACAAGGTCTCCTGGACACTAATGCTTTCCTAGGAAGGCAGTGATCATATACCTGGGATAACATAGAGCTTTGAGGGATCCAGGCTTGTTTGATGTGCTTTCAGAGAATTTGCTTGTGACTTGGTCATGCTTTATAATTATGTCAAGCTTACCAGATTGAGCTAAAACGTTACAAAAGCAGACTTTTCCAGCCACCAACACAATAATTAGAGCAAGATTAGTTCTTTAGGTCCAACCATTTTTTAAGATGTGCTGCATGTTTGTGTAAGCCTAAAGGGGCTCACAGAGTAATTTGAATTTCATTGTCACATTTTCTTCCTTGGTTATCTTGTCTCACTAGTGAAAGTACATCATGTATCTTCTTGTGACTTGCTAGTATTGAATTCAGTTCTGTTGACATTACTGCTGAGAGATGCATTGTGATTCTAATCCAGAACTTCTTTTGTATCCTTTCCCCTATTCATGGTGTGTGTATACCCTCTGCTTTCCCTTAAAACCACACCTGATCTATGCAGGGAACTGATGTTAATTCTAAAAATCTACTTTTTTAAAGTGAAAGTTCAGATTCCATCGGTTTTTGATATTGTAGGGTTATGAGACTAGTGAGGATTATTGTTCATGAAACATGACATTTTTCGTCACTGCTGAGATTCTGTCTAATGCAGAAATTAGAAAGTCAAGTTTGGCTGTACAAACACTGATGGGATTTAATAGGAATTAATAGCAATTGCAGTTTAAGTAAATAGTCTTGTGTTTTTATTTTTTATTATAATTCTAGTTTAACAATCCTATGACTGAATTTCATGTATAGCCAAGATTCTGGATGTAGATTACTTTGAATTTTTCCTGAAAATGTAAAACTGCTCTTTTGGCATTTATTTTTTTTTTTTTTCTTGTATGCTGTTATACATCATCTTTTATTTATCAAAAGGTAATTTGAAGTTTCCATTCCTTTTCGTTTAGTGTGCAAGAAGTTAGTAGCTTAAAGACACTGATCTTGAACATCAGCTGTAAGCTCATGAGAATTGTTTGGAGACATGGCTCTGAGAGTTGCTCATGGTTTCTGCCACATCATTAGAAATCAAACAATTTGTCAGAACCTTTGCAGATTAGGATTAGAAGAAGGAGAGGAAGAAAAATTGATGAAAGGGAAAATAGGGAGTGACTGCAGCCCAGCTCTAAGCATATCACTTTATCTGAAGCACTCCCATTACAAACACTTGCTGAATGTTTTTTCTATTCAAGGTCAATAAGAATAAAAAATTGGGTTCACTAATCAGGTGAAAACTTCATTACTTTGTTTCAGAGGCCAAGACACATAATTTTAGCCCTTTAAGTCATGCAGTTTAACTTAGCAACGCTAATTGGAAAGTTCAACTTAAAAAAAAATAATAATTTGGAAATTTATATTTTTAAAGCTAGTAACGTGAACGGTGCAGAAAATACTTCAGCTTTGAATAGGGTCAAATTTGTTTAAGAACGGAGTAGATTATTTTTAAAAATTATGCCTATTTATACTGAAGATGTTTTCAACTCAATAATATATAATAGTAAGGGGTATAATTGAGCATGGCAGACAGGGACACTTGTGCTCCTAGAGTTAAGGGTGCATTAGTGTTTGTATTACAGTTCTGTGTATTTTACAAGGTACGATGGTTATAGAAATTGGTTGCAGACTAAAACATAGTTTGAAAGGCTGAGACCTGAGGTCACAACTTATAATTTTAGAAAGGTATCCTGGGAATTACTTAAACCACTGTGGTTTGGTTTTGATATACTGAATTCTGAAGGTCCCCATTAAGGTTCACAGTCACATTAAAGGCAGTTTTTTATAAAGAGTAGGTAGACACAATCCACATGGAAGTAGTTTACAGGCTCATACCCTCAGCCAGCAGAGTTAATCCTGCCAGATTGGGGTCTATCAGTGTATTACTAACTGAAGCATGTGTCTGAAATTCCATTTAGGCATACTGGAGTCTTTATGTTCACTGGGAGCACAAGGATTACTGTGTCACTTCGGCGTCCAGAGGCCAACTCTGAGGTACTTACTGACAGATAGGACTGTTTGGTGATTGTTCTTTGCTCCTCACCTGTGCAGGCTGTCTCAGGGGAAGCAAGAGCCAATTCCAAATCTCCACATGTGACCTGGTCACCTCTTTCAATGTGCCCTGGGATGCTGCTGCAACTGACTCCACTCTTGTGTAGACCAACATGGGGAATGGTGTCATGGAAGCCAAAAAACAAGCCATGTTTCTCAGCTGGGACCTAATTCACTTGAAATGTGGGGTCAAGATGTAAGCTAAGTAAAAAATGAAATTGTCCCCATTGTTTTAGACTTCGCACAAAGCTCTTTGGGTTATCTTTAGCTCATGCTACATGATCTGCAAATTTTCTGTGGCTGAGCAGAACACCCTCTTAGGAAGTTCTGTTTAAAAATCACTAACTGTCCTTCAGAAAAGGAGGCCTGGTTATTTCTTCACTTGGGATTTGATTTTGAGGTGACTGTGATTATTTCATTTGGGATTACTGCTTAGTTGGGCTGAAGACAAATAGGCTAAGGTTGTTGTTCATGCCAAAAAGCAGGAGAGGTTCTCTATACCTTGTTCTGTTCCTACCTGTATCTTGGAGGACAAGGGTGTTGATTTACCCTTGCCATGTGACAGTTTTATACCAGGAACAAGTAATAGCTTTGAGAGCAAAGAACTGAACTTCACATTGATATATGTTCTAAACAATTATTTTCAAAAATGAGCATGAAAACAGTTTATCTTTCAGAGCAAATGAGATGTTACTGTTGCATTTGGCCTGAGGTATTTATGATTTACTCCACAGCATCAAAACAAAGTATATAGAGTTTGTCAGAGAGCCTCAGATAGTTACCCACTTGCTGCTGAATACGAGATATCAGATAGGGAGGGATACACAGAATTTTTTTATACAAAGAGACATACATATATAAGGAGCTATGTTACTGGAAACATTTGTCTTTTCATTTAGAACAGTGAAAAGCTTTTATGGTGTGTATTAGTTCTTGCAAATTGCTTGCTTATTTAATACCAGCAGCATCTAAACAGTAAGTAATTGCTTATGATAATGAGTGCAAACTAATTTACTAGAATATGTTAATATTCACAATGCACTTTAGAACAGCAGGGTATTCAAAAAATACTACTCTTTTGTTTAACCGCAGTGTTGAGATTGCAGTGTTATTACAAATGTGAGCAAGCTCATCACAAAGCCAGCCTCTCATTGAATAGCCATCTTATTTAGACTCCAGCATGTGTGAGCAAGGAATGCGTAGTGTCTCTTGAGAACTAAACGATCTATGAACAAAGATTTAAATAATGAATCTTAATTTCTGATCGATATTCATTAGATGAACATTTATAAGACAGCCTTCTTTCCCTCATGACTTGTAAAATTTAATTTAACAAATTTCAAGACAAATAGTATGCAATCACTTTTTTAATATTTTGGAGTCTTAAATGGATTTACTTCTTGTGAGAGATGTAGAAACTTTTCTAGAAAGGCTTTATGTGAATTTATGAAAGAAATACCATAGTGTAGGAATCCACATTTCTTGGGAAATATTCTGTTTTGTTTTGGGTTGAGTTGGGTTTTCTTAGCAAACTTAGAGAAATGCTTAGTAAGAAATGTGTTCTATCTGAGCACACATCTGCACAGAATAATTTCCCATGTGCATTTGTACTGCTTATAGTGCTGAAAGGTTCTTACATCTTTGTGTATGTTACTATAAAGTGCTGTATTAAAGTATGGCTTCCAAAACTAGCAATCATCATTTTCTCCAGCCAGACCTTTGGAAGTGAAGGGCGTACACAAAATCACTGCTTTAATTAGGCTGAGTTAGTCTTCAGAAGGTGATTAACTGCTCACCTTTGTTGCATCCACAAGTGAACTAAGTCATACCTAATAGTACTTGCATATGAAAAGTCAGAGTTGACACTTGAGTTAGTCCTTGTTGCTGTTAATGAACAGCTTAGACCCCATAAATGTTTTGTCAGGTTCTCTCCAAACACCATTGTGGAATCCAATAGTTAAACCACGCTCCCTAATTAGTCAACTATGTAAAACAGTGAAAAGCATAAGATGCTTATTTTTCACTGCAGTTCTTTATCCTCTGAAGCTGGCAGTGAATTGTTGCTTACAGACAACAGCATAAGAACTTTGTAAAGAAGAATGATAGCAATTATCATAATGACGGGGCATGTAGCGTTTTTATGCCAGAGCACAAGTGGAAATCTATTATGTAGTAGAACAGAAAAAGTAGGATGGAAGTGAATTGGCCTGACCTGGCTGACCCCTGTTAGCTGTTATTACAATGGTCTAATTAAGCTTAAAGATTCAAATATAACTGGATCTGTGTACCCCTATTAAACACTATTTGTTTCATATGCAAATTTGATAACATAAGTAAATGTTGTTGTCCCCAAATGAGTCCTAGGGATAATGAATATAGCAGCTTGCTGGTTCTTAGTTTTGGGCTTCCATTGGGCCCACCAACAAGATGCTTTTACATCATACTCCTCTTTTATCTGATACTTTACTGAGGCTTGATTGCATGTAGTAACAGTGAAGACTAGCCTTCTCATTAAAATCTGAGGATTTTAAAAATCAGTTATTACTCTTTATATCAAATGAAATAAAATGTCATGAATCTTTGGTCTTGCTCGTGCTTGGAGTTAGCAAGGCAATACAATGCTACAAGACTGCAGTTAATATATAGCCTGCTCATCTATCGGCCTCTGAGATGCCTCTCGCAACTGAACAGCTGCTTCAGTGGTGGATCCGTGTGCTTCAGGGATGCTTTAGCTCTGTGCTTTTCCAATGATTTAGGATAGATATTTGATTTCATTTTTATCCAATGAATGGTTGCTATTTTGAATTTCAGGATGTAACATCTCTAAGAACTATCTGTATGTCTATTTGAAAATGTCCAGAAATGCTACCACACTATTTTGTCTGCTAACAATTAGTAATTGTGAGTAATCAGTAGGAAAGCATGCATACCACAGAAGTTCTTACCCTTTTCTATCTTTACAATCAACATCAAACTTAATTGTACATGGGCCATAATACAACTTTCTATTTTCTGAGCAGGCTTCATCTCAGCAAGCTCTGTAAGTTGCAGTGTTACTGCTGCAATAGTGGCATCTTATCTTGGTCCAGCATCTGACATCCTTGTTGTGCTTGTATAATTTTTCAGTGAATTTAACAGGCTTGCAGTCAGTAGTGCTCTTATTTTCAGCATGTTATATATGTCTTCTAAGAGTTTTACTGCTTTTGAGAGCTCTAAGTATTTCAGGATTTCTCAAGAGTAAATTATGAGATGCACAATTCAGCAAGGAAGATAATATAAATGTCACTTAAAAATAACTGAGTTAATGCAAGATAGGGTAGCTGGCGTATTGTATTAGCAGGGAAGCCAATAAGAAATAAAGACTTTAGCCTAGAAGCATACTAGACATTTGTAGCCAGTCTCCTGTCCATTTAACATAATTAAATAACTTAAGGCCAGGTATTTCAAATGTTTGTATCTTAATTTAAAGGAGTTTGATTTTTAAACGTTGCCAGAAATGTTGCAACACTGCTGAGAATGAGGATACTGCTGTAGATGCTTGAATAAAAGAGCTTCAGGCACTCTGTTTGCATGAAATAATGACATATAACTTCAGGCACTCTGTTTGCATGAAATAATGACTTTTCAAAATACTATTACATTATTTCTTTGGAAAGTATATTGCTGTTTGATGGACCTATACAGAGGAAATTTATTTTTGGATTTTTGGATATTCTTCTACTGTTTTTTACATATTATAGGCAATAAATATTGCCTATTTATTTAGGCAATAAATAAACTGATCTATATGCACATCTGTGCAGAGCCGCGTTCGTGGGAGATGTTTGGATCCTAGTGCATAAGCAGTTTGTCTTAAACTTATAGGCCTCCCACTGGAGTCAGCAAGCTTAACAACTCAAGCTACTTAGCTTACAGAATTTCTAACTTTTGCCAGGTATCCATTGAGTTTGTAAGGTCCCTGGACTGGAACCACTGAATGATTTCACTTAGGCCACCAACAGATGGTAACAACATTTGGTCTCTATCAAACTGTGTAGTATTTGAGCTAATGTCCTAGTTTCTGCATCCTGTTACAAATCCCTTCAACCAACTAGCCCCTTAACTGCATTCATTCTGTATGTTGGCACAACTAATAAGTTATAAGAAGCATATCAGTGCATGTGCAGTCCATTTATTTCAATGGAATTTAATGTAACAGTAGTTAAATTGAAATAAAGGGTCTTGATACTTGCCAACGTAAGGAGTGTGGGGACCAGAACAGCTCTATTGTTTTCAAGGGTACTTGAGTTTACTAATTTCAGTCTGATAATACATTTACATTCTATCTGCCTGAAAATACTTTTTATCTCATTGCCTTCTTACATGTGTTCACTGACAATGCAGTTTCCACTTTTCTAGACACTGTTCAAGAAATTTATCTTGAACTGTATGTTGACAAGATTGTAGGAGGAATAAAAACTTCCCTTATTTATAGACATTTGACTTTTAATTTCCATCTGACTTTTTGGCAAGCTTTCAGAAGCAGACATGTTGTATCCCTGTTACCTTTAGTAGAGTTATAATGGGTTAAAATGTTTCATGTTGACTGCAGTATGACATTTAAAGCAGGCTTTGATTTCAGAAATATGTAATTTTCTAACCATCTGCATTACATAAAGGTGCAAGGCAATAATGGGGAATTACTTGGCTTACATTTCACACAGAAATGTTCTAAATTCATTTTGAACAGCCATCCATACTGGAAAAGTAGATAATAGGCAATAAGCAGCTGGTAACATTTTTTAACTGAGAGATTCTGGAGAAGAACAGTAATTTTCTTTTCCCAGTCTGTGTCAGATTTGTGTTAGAAGGTCTGTACCCTTTAATAAAGCAAATAATCTTTTTGTTTGTTTTTTATAAATGAACATGTTAATAGGATCAACAAACACTGAAACATTTTTACTATGGATGTTTTAAATATTATATTAAGAAAATTGCAGAATCAGTGACTAAATAATTTCAAGTCTACTGGCATTCAGTAAATCAGTTCATGTTTTGTTAATAAGTGAGATGAACAGATTCTCTAATTTCTACATTTTCTTTGGAGTCCTTTCAGCTAGCTCTTGCTTAGCTAAGGTCCTTCTCAAAATTATATTCATTTTACACACAATTGAAAGCTCTTAGTTTGATGTGCCTACTCAAACCAAGTAGTACTTTACTCCAGTTAAGTTATGTAGTCTAAATGAATGAGGTCATTTGAGATGTAAGATGCTGCTTGATTTGATTAAAGATATTTGAATCAGTCTAGTTGGAAAATCCTTTAAATTCTTTGAAACTTTATTTTAACCCCCTGTGTAATTTATGAGAGTATGAATAATGACTTGTAATACTGATGCTAAGCTGCATAAGAGTTGTGCTTTATAGGCATACACATCTGTTGAGCCATCATTACTCACAAGTTTTAGTTGTTTGCCCTTTAGTGACCATATTGAAATCAACAGAGCTAGATACTCTCATTGTAAACAAATACAATATATTTTTGTTTGAAATGTGAACATTTTGTTCCAAAAGAAGAAAAATAAGGAAACTTATTAATGGAATGGTGCTGGGTTTCCCAGATGCTCCTTTCTCTTACCACAAGAATCCAATAGCTTCTGTTCCTTTTCCTCCCAGAGCTCCTGATGACACTTCAAATGTACAGCACCATTGTCTGGCTAAGGTAGCACACTGAGTGTATTGACTGGTCCACCAATACACAAATACCAAGTGCCCTACAGGCTATGACCAAGCAAAAACTAGAGTGGTTAAGCTCTACTACGTATTTCTCTTTTACACAGTCATTGATTCTCACTAAACTACTAAGAGTAAATTTGTCTGAAATTTCTTCCTACCTCTCTCTCAAATTTGGCTGAACTTAACTATAGATTAAAAAGATACTGGAGGATGAGCAAGGACAGTGGATAGGTTGTACTGTTCTGTATGGTTATCCTCCACAGAAAAATTTCCTAAAAATAAGACTTCACATTTGAAACTGGGGAATTAAAATTACAAGAGCAATTTTAACTGGAATTGAGTATTTTTTCCTCTGCTTTATTATGGCACAGAGTGTAAATATAAACTGTGAAATATTGAGAACAAAGACAGGAACAAGGAGGGTTTGTATTTGTATAGCACCTTTAACAAACAGTCATAAATACATTTGGCAATCTCTTCACATGGAAAAAAACATTTCTGTCTTTCATTACTGGGAGAGGTATGATGTGATGTGGTTCATGGAAGAGGGAGAAGCATTCCACTGTGTTCTCAGCAAATGCAGATAATTAACTGGAATCAGACTATGCTTCAGTCCAAATAGCTTAAGCCAAAGGTGAAGTTGCCCATTTGTCAGCTAAGCCAGCAAATAGTATCAGGTCAAGCACTTCTTTTAGTCAAGAGCTTGTTGCCAGAAAGTCAAATTATGGTAAGACCCTAAGGATCATTTTAGACAGGTGAGAATGCTATTGTGTCACCTGCAAACTCTTTACCTGGTCATGATACTGTCCAAATAGCATTGTCAAATACTGGAGGAAAGGAGGACTAAGAAAGGAGTGTTTTCTGGTTTTATTTAATTTCTTTGTTTGTTTTGTTTTGTTTTGTTTTGTTTACATGTGCATGTCTTTGTTTGGAGGGGGGCATGGTGCTGAGCTGATTAAGGTACCTATAGCAACTCTTGTGGACTGAGGAAAAAAAACAACTTTGCTTCTTGACTATGCAATAAATATCGTTGCAAAGGCCAGGATGCTCAGCTTGACTTGAGACTGTGTTGTTCTATCATTATCTAGACCTTTACCTGGAGACAGCTCTTTGAGATGGCTGAGTATAATAAACTAAGCACAGGATCATTTCATAGATATATTTGAAAACCTGGATGTAGTATGATAAAAGCCTTGTAAAATGTGATAAAGCAAATCAGGGACTCTGTAGTGGTTTGGGAAGAGAAGTTCCATAATATAATGTAAAACTGTGTTTGAATTAATAGTAGCTACATAGCATGGAAGGAATGTAGAAGGCTGTGTCTTAGCTCTCCCTGTTTAATACTTGCATTGACTGGTTCATAGATTAACTGGAAGAAGCAGCAGACAACAGCATTGAGGTTAAGACTCTTCTGTTTATTTTATCTTTTTTCTATCTTTTATATACTATGCTTTGTTGCCTCTTTCTTACCCCTATGGGTCAAGTTTTTTGAAGAGCTAAAAGCAATGATCCATTTGAAAATCTCCTTCCTCATCCAATACATGTCTTCTGTTGCTAAATAGACTGTACTTAGAGAAGTCTGGTGTCATTGTTGCAGCAAAGCAGTTACAAGCAGCAGTCCTGCTCCTGCCGGGATGCCTTCAGGAAGTGTTCAATTGAATCTGATCTTTAGTTTGAAATACTTTTTTCAGCAGTTCTTCCCATGGCTAACCTTAATGGCCATTCCCTCCTCACCTCAATTCTGTGGCATATATTCTCTGTTCTCTGTAAATAATGAATAACACATCACAGTCTTAAGAAGAAACACACAGAAGAGTGTTCAATCCACCAAACTGACTATTTTGAAACATCCTCTCTCCTCCCCCTGGCTTATCATGTTTCAGACTTGAAGCATTCCTTTCTTTACTTACCCTAGAAAATCTACAGATCTATGTATGGAAATTCTGTGTACTTTTCACAGAATCGGAGAATACCAGGTTGGAGGGGACTTCAAGGATCATCTTGTCCAACCTTTCTTGGCAAAAGCACAGTCTAGACAACATGGCATAGCGCCCTGTCCAGCTGAATCTTGAAAGTGTCCAATTTTGGGGAATCCACCATTTTGCTGGGAAGATTATTCCAATGCCTGATTGTTCTCATTGCTCTTTTGTGTCCAGTTGGAATCTCCCTGGGAGCAGCTTGTTAGCTGTTACATCTCTCTTCTCCATGTGGCTCCTTGTAAAAAAGGGAGCCTCTATCTTTCTAGCCACCCTTTAAGTACTGGGATATGGCAATAAAGTGTCCCCTAAGCCTCCTCTTCTCTACAGTGAACAAACCCAGCTCTCTCAGCCTTTTCTCATATGGCAGGCTGCACAGACCTTTGATCATCTTCATGGCCTTTCACTATGCCTTCTTCAACCTGTTCACATCTTTTATGCACAGCAGGGACCAGAATTGAACACAGTATTCTAGGTGTGGCCTGACAAGTGCTGAGTAGAGCGTGATGATGACTTCTTTATCTCTGTTGCTGATGCCCTCATTGATGCAGTCCAGCAGCTTGTCAGCTTTCCTTGCCACTGCAGCACATGGTTCACTCATACAAAACTTGTCCACCAGGACAGCTAAGTTCCTTTTCACAGAACTGCTTCCCAGCTGGATAGATCCTGTGCTGCACTCCTGGATTATGTTTTTCCAGCTGTAAAACCTTACACTTTTCCTTGTTGAACTTCATCAGGTTCTTGCTAGCCCTCTTTTCCAGCCTATCCAGGTCTTCTTGGAGGGTGGCTGTCCCTTCTGAAGTGTCCACTTCCCCACTCAGTTTGGTATTAAAGGGAAATTTTGTCAGACTGCACATGATCCTATCATCCGTATAATTTATGAAGATACTAAACAGCATTGGGCTCAATGCCAGTTCTTGGGGGACCCCACTTGTGACTGGTTGTGAGTTTGAAAAGGAGCTATTTGCCACCACCCTCTGCTCTATGGCTTGTCAGCCAGTTCCTCACCCACCAAACCGACCACTTTTATAGAGTGTAACACATGAGTTTCTCCAGGGGGAAGCTGTGGCAAACAGTATCAAATGCTTTGGAGAAATCCAGGGTAACAATATGCATTGCTTGCCCCAATTTTGTTGAAGAATGTGATCAGGTTTGTCAAGCACAGTTTGCCCTTGGTGAATCTATGCTGGCTTTTCCCAATCACATGCTTCATTTGGCTTGTGATGGCTCCCAGTAGGATTCGTTCCATAACTTTCTCAGGGACTGAAGGAAGACTGATGTGCCTGTAATTTCCTGGTTTTTCCTTTAAGCACTTCTTGGAAATAGGGGTGACATTAGCCTTCGTCCAGTCCTCTAGGACATGCTCCAATGTCCATAACTTCAGAAAGATTATGGAGAGTGGCCCTGCAATGACGTCAACCAGCTCTATAAACACCCTTGGGTAGAAAATGTCTGGTCCCATCAGTTCATAGGGGTCAAGCCCCTGTAACAGCTTACATACCAATTCTTCTTTCACTGGCAGTGGGTCTGTGTTAACATCAACCTGGGTTTTTGTTCCCAAGACTTAGGACCTAACAGTGCTGATAAAGACAGAGCTGAAAAAAGTGTTGAGAGAGAATGTCTGCCTTTTCAGTGCTGTTGGTGACTAATAAATCTCTGCTGTTTAACGGTGGGGCCAGTATTTTCCTTCTGTTTCTGCTTGTTTTTTATATACCTGAAGAATCCATTATTGTAATTTTTGACATCTCTGGCCAACTTCAATTCAAGCTGAACTTTTGTTTTTCTAACTGAATCTCTGCATGTCCTGGCAATGCCCTTGTAGTTCTCAATGAGTATTCATTCATTTGTCCGTCTCTGGTAAGCTTCTCTTTTGGTTTTGATTAAACTCAGAAGCTCACAGTTAAGACAAGGGGGTCTCTTGCTCCACCTACTTCCTTGTGCTGGTTTGGTTTGGCAGGATTTTTGGTAGTGGAGGAAAGGCCCCAGGAGTGGCTCATGCAAGAAGCTGAGAAGCTCCCCCTGCTCCAAAACCATCCAAGGAGCCATTAGAAGGACAATAGATGTGCCTCTGCGATTAACATAAGAAAGAACTGAAATGAGACCTGAGAAGAGGAGAACTTAGAGAGAAAGAAGAGCTGAGCTGGAGAGGTGGAAGGCAGTGCTGGGGTGAAGATCTGGGTGGTTTATGAGGAAGGGGAAGAAGGTGCCCAAGCAGAAGTTTCCCTGCAGCCCATGGTGAGATGGCAGCTGTCCCCCTGCACTCATGGAGGAATGTGGTGGAACATTCCCTGAAGGCACCAGGAGGGGAGAACTTGGCCAGTTGACTTGGATTTTGCTGCCAGTGGACTTGGACTATGCAGCTTTGGAAGACCTCAGAGCCAGGGGAGGTGACTGTTCCCAAAGTAGCCTGTGACTCTGTGGGAAACCCATGCTGGAGCAGCTTGGTCCTGACCTTGTGGGAAGGACTCATGAAAGAGAGATTCATGGAGGACTCTCTCCCATGGGAGGGAACCCGTGGGGAAGCATGGACTGTAAGGAATCCTTCTTCCTGAGGAGGAAGGAATGGCAGGAACCACCAGCCTGTGAACAGACTCTAAACCGCATCCCCTGTCCCCCTGTGCCGCTGGGGGAAGGAGGGAGGGAAACCTGGAACAAAGTCATTCGGGCCCAGGAAGAAGGGAGGGGTGGGGGTGACGTATGTGGCACTGCTCTTTGTGTTGTCTGTGTTTTTCCCCAAGTTGAGTCAGTTTTGCCTGTGACCTTAATGGGTGAAGAACCCTGCTTGTCCTTTGCCTCCACCCATAAGCTTTGTCCTCCTCATCCCAGAGTGTGTGTGAGGGGGGCAGATGAGTGAGCGGCCATGTGGCTGTTTCTTTGTTGTTGTGTTGGGCCCAAACCACAACATTCCTTTACCTTTAAAGGGGGTGATCTCTTTTTGTGCTCCCAGAAGACTGTTCTTGAAAAGGTTTCAGCACTCACTAGCTACTTTATCCTCCATGGAAGCTTCCCATGGAATCACTGCCAACTGAGCTTTGAAGGAGCTGAAGCTTGCTTTTCTAAGATCTAAAACCTTTGTCTTGGTAGTAACCTTCATTATGCTTAGAAGGGTTTCAGACTCCACCATACTGTGATCACTGCAAGCGAGGCTTTCACTAAAAAAAACTGCAGGGCTTCTTAGTTTATAAGTAGCAAGTCCATCAGTGCCTCATTCCTGGTTGGCACATCTGACATTTGTATGAAGAAGCACTTCTAGGTATTCCCGGATGTCACTGTTTGACTCAGTTTTGACAACAACGCTCTCGATCCCCTCCCCCTTCCACCCAGGTAGGGAAGGAGAGAGAGAAAAAGAGAGAGTCTTGACTGGATTGAAAACTAAACTGCACACCTTTAATTAAATGCTAATTAGTGATATAAGAAAAAATATATATACAGTTATATATAAATATGTTCAGATATGAGCAAAATCCTCTCGCCTCCCCCCACCCCCAGCAACTCCCACAGCACTCCCCTCAGCTGTGACAGTCCCGAGGAATCCCGGAGCTGCTGCCGGAGAAAGCAGAGAGTGATGAGGGTCAGGAGAGCTCGAGCCTGGGGGTCAACGGTGCTGGATTGATGGATGGAGTCCTCCCTGGACACCGGCCGTGGACGGAAGAGAAGGGAAGAAGAAGAAGAAGCAGGAAGGAAGTTGTCTTTGTGTTCTCTGACCTTCCTCTGAGCTTATGTAGATATATGGAATGGAATATCTCTGGCCAATTTTGCTGTCTGTCTAACTCAGCCTCCTACGAGGGGGTCATAGATCTCCCCGTAGTGCCTGAGCCAGCAGAGTGAAGGTTAGACCTTGAAGACCCAGCAGTTAGAAAATCATTCCACTGTCTTATCAGCTTTAGTTAAAACACACTGTTGCTAGTTAAAAGAAAGCTTAATAAAGGAAAAAAAAATCAGTAAAAGGAAAATTGGCTTCATCCTGGCTCAAACCAGGACACAGGAACTTGATGGATGATATCTGAGCTGCTGTATTTTCTTCCAACAAATGTCTTTTCTGGAACTTCTGCTTAGGCAGGATGAAAATGCAGAGATGAAAATGTAAAAAGAAGTATTAATGGACATTTATATGCTCCCATGAACATAGGAAGTGTGATTAATGCTGCCATGTATATATTTGTGGAAATGTGCACACATATATATTAATATTGTAAATTCTTCACTCTTGGTAATTAATAGCAGCCTTCACAAATAGTCTCACTGGCTTCAATAGGTTTATCAATGCAAGTAATTACTTACCAGTGAGAATAAGAGGGTTCACATTCTAACTCAGAATGAAGTCAAGTGCTGATAACATACAGAAGAAAGATAATTACATTATTGGGTAATTTCTCGTTATAACCAGCAATGCTTACCCTTCATATTTTTTTATAATCATTAAACATTGCTTTACTATTAATAAAGGGCAGCTAATAGTTTTTGTTGTTGGTGTTCACAGACTTCAGTCTTTACCTTTTCAGCCATAGAGTGTGATGGAATCATAGTTCATTGGGTATCAGAGCTCAATCAAAACATTTCTTTCACTTAATCAGTATCTGAAACCTGATGCAAATATTGAACATAAACATCAAGTTACTCGTGTAACTTAAATGGAACTATGTACACTACCTAAGCAGATGTCCTTGAGTTTCAGCCAGGCTGAAATGAATTCACTATTTCATAAAAATTAATTTTGCAAACAAGTAGGACTTGAGAGACCCAGGCCATTAAAAAACACTACTGTACCTTGACCACTGGCGGTTTGTTACAATAGGAATGAGGCTTTCACAGCTAAGAATTTCAAAGAGCTGTATGGACATTTTTTTCCTAAGCATTGTGTAGATGCATGGACGCATAAAGTATTATGCAGTAAATTCTGTGTCTGAGAGATAGAACTGACATGTTATGAACTTGCCTACTTACAAGTACTGTGCTGATGGCATTGCTATTCTTGACATTCTAATTCTGCTGCTTTCAATGCTCTTGGAATTATAAACCTTGAACAACACAGTGCCATAAGCTAAAAGAGAGAGGGAAGATGACTGGTTTTTAGTGACAGTGTTCTGAAAGAACAGCAGAGACATTATAAAGTTTGTCAGAGAGCATAAAAGCCTTTGTGTAGAGCAAGTGACTTGGGCTTCCTTGGGTGTTTCTTAACAGATCCAAAACTGATAGTAAGCAGGGTGGTTTTGAACAACTGCTCGGCTTCTAGCTTTAATAGCTAATGGGAGGTCAGACTATACGCTGAGATCAGTCCCAGAGTAATACATTTTACATTATTATATTTGTCTTTCTTGAAATATAAACATAGAGAACCTATTCTCAAATGGCTCCCAACTCATTTTTTCATAATTAATACAGGAAATTCAAATAACTTAACTCCCTGTACAGAGGCAGATGTGTATTCATCAGCATGGATTAATTAGCCTCTTACTATACATTCACTTATTTCGAAGACTTACAAAATGGACAGTTATAAAGAAGCGAAAGCTTTGCAATAAAAGACCACAAGCCACACATTGTCATGGATAAGAGATTAGGTTTTTTTTAAAAAAAATTGGTGTTGATTCTATGTAGTTTAAGATTTACAGCTAGATTTATCCAGCCCTACTGACATTGACCTTGGCTTCAATGTGGCAGCAGTATGAAATGAATTTCACTTTGTTAGTTTATTTGAAGGGCAGTATTTGGCAAAAAACTGTGACAAAGTTCCACTCTGAATAAGAACAACAGAGCCTCTCACTGTTCAAATCTGGAGACTTATTTCTGGATCATTGTATTCAGTATGACTCCAACATTGCTTGGCAGGCTTTGTCTTCTATATTGGGTAAACTACATCTGTTACACCCAAGAAAAGGAGAATTATGCACTTCCACTTAAATCTTATGTATTATTCTAACAGTTTCATCTGTGACATTGAGGTATAAGGAGTTGTTTTTTCTTAATGTTCTCATTTTGTTACTTATAAGACCATCATTCATGACCTGACACAATATTTTATGAAGTCAACAGAAAAGCTGTCACTGTTTTTAATTAGCTTTGCATCAAGCCCACAGATTTTCATCAAAACAGAATGCATCCTTTCACCACAGAAACCAATGTGACGCATAGTGTATGCAGGTCCAAACTCTGTCAGTCCTCAAGTGGCTCAAGATTTGAAGTCAACCGTAGTAGAAAAAAGAAGACTTGGGGACCATCAGGAGTGATATTAGCTGTCTCATGTATCTTTTTTTTTGTGATGTACCAGAACTGGAGATTCAACCATCATTACTGAATAGCATGCAACAGATTATTGTGCATTTCAGAGCACCACATATTAGGAAAGCAAGGGTGGGAGAGCAGGAGATTAGGTATTTGTCACACACATTCCTAAACCAGACATCATTAGCCCATGCCCATTGATTGTTTGCAAAACATTTGTAATAAACAACCTCTGTCTTCCCTTTTCTTGCAGAACTCTGTACAATTATGATAAACCCTAATTTCACTTGGAGTGTAAGTGAAACCTTAGATATCAGATCTGCTATTGTGTTTGTTTTTGCTAACGAGCACTGACAGGTTTCCCTAAAACACATGCAGATTGGTATTTTGCCATCAAGAGAAAAGCCAAGAGGTGTACTTGAAGCACAGTGCAATTCTGTATGTGTGTTGATATAAAATGAGCTTTACAGTATTTTAAGTGTTGTGCATAGTGCATACAATATTACATATGGATGGTACTTGGAAAAAAATAATGAGTAGGTATGTAATTCCATCCAGGAAATGTAATTTTGGAAATAAATATAGAAAATAATTTTTAAAAGACCAGGTGACATTTTTGCTTTGAGACTGACACAAAGCAGTCTCGTTCATCAGTACAGTAAGATTTTGAAACATCTGGAGCTTGAAGGAGTGGTGTATCTATACAGCCCTTCTTGGTTTTGGTTTTAAAAATCTTCATGTCTGAGGGATTTTAGTTTCTTATGTATGCTTACAGCACTTTTGTTCAATCTTGAAAGGAAGTAAGAAAAGTAGAGTTTTGTTACCTCCTTATGTGGGCATGGGAATTATGTAGCGAAAGTATTGGGTGGAATAAACTTGAATTACATTTCACAAATTTGAGAGTAGCAATACAGTGAGCCAGCTTAGAGGAGCAAGTAAAACTAGACATCTGTATTCACAATGCACTGACAAATCTCTCTAGGCTTTGATCTATCTTCATAGAAAAGAAGTGGACAGTTTGTAGCCACTTTACAAATAAAAGATCGGGTGCATGCACAATTCTCCTGCTAGATGCTGTTGGTAGGATACAAGTTCTAAGCAGAAACTGTCTGGTTATGCTGCTGTTTTAGTTCAGAGGAAATACACTGATTATGAAAGTTAAGCACCTGAGTGCTAAGTGGTTTCAGATTACAACACTTGTTTAAAGCAGATTATGGATTTTCTGAGTGCACACTGGAGATAATGTGCAAAGGTTTTCACTCTTGTAAGATACACATTGAGCATTATGCAAGCAAGCCATTGCTTACTTAGATGGTAGACTGATATGTTTCTGTCTTGACATGACAATTAAAGTATGTTTCCATTTGTTATCCCCATCTGTCACAAGCTGATAAACCTCAGATCCACAGAAGCCTTATCTAAATGTATTTTATCAACATCTTGCTTTGCTGGGCAGAATGATGTATCATATAGTGTGTGCAATTTTCATGGTGTAAATAAGGAGCTGCATTTTTTTGCCAGTCATGAGCTAACTGGAATGACTTGATTTCTTCTTCACATAGTCCAAGTTTGGGAAAGCATTTGGTTCAACTCATCCCTCTTCTGCACATCTCAGAAGAATGTTTGAGCATGTGCTTAAGAACGCTTCTGAATAGATACACATTTTTAAATCAGAGCTACAGTTGTTTAAGTTTCTGCGTAAGCAGTTATATTCTGTGTTTATTGCACTATTTATAAAAAATGCTAATATTTTGCTTGCTGTAGAATTATCAGAGATAAAGACCCTTTCTTGTTGAAATATAGTTCTGCTTGGTTCTATGAATCCTTTTGTTGTATGAGAACATCCTGAATTTTGTAGAGCATATGATTTCTATGTGAGTGTGCATTGATGCAAGTGAGCTAATTATCTTTCTTTCTGTTTTACAGCGGGAACAACATATATCTTTAGCAAAGGTGGTGGACAAATCACTTACACGTGGCCTCCTAATGATCGGCCAAGCACTCGTGCGGACAGACTGGCAATAGGGTTTAGTACTGTTCAAAAAGAAGCTGTGTTGGTACGAGTGGACAGTTCTACTGGGCTGGGAGATTATTTAGAGCTGCATATCGTAAGTATTATTAACAAATTAATTCTATTTCTTCTTGTCATGACTGTTCTTGTATTTGTGGGGTTTATTTTATACTAATGTAAACACAGCAGTTTGTTAATTACCTTTTTAAGGTCAACAGTGAACTAAATGATAATGGCTCATAGCATGCAATACTGTATAGGGTCTCAGACATTGCCAAATGCCTTTTACTTTATACGATGCTAATTTATATTGCTCCTGAATCACAAATCATACCTTGGTACCTGTACAGATGTAGTGGTTTAGTGCAGTCTAATTACGTAAAACAGGATTTAGCAATGTCAGAGGAAGGTACATTAATCCTGGAGGTTTGAATGTAGAATTTGGTGAAGAAATTACAGATTATCACAATTGACTGTGCCTACTGTTAATACTAGAATTTATCTTCTGATTTTGCTGTTCTTGTGTGATGATAAATCTTAAGCAGAAAGCAAGACTGTCAAGCTAGGAAGTCTAAAATAGTATTTCAGCTGCTTTAAAGTGAATAACTAGCAATCAAAACTGAAAGGACTTTTATGGCAACATAAATAAATTATCAGTTGAGATAAATGTAACTAGGGCAGTATCAAATTTTGTTGTTTAGATTAGTATCAACTTTGTTAATGTATTAGTTGATTTTTATTTAAGAACCTCTCTACTTTCAGGAACAGTGGAGTTCCTTTTGAATGAAATTACGTATCGATCGATAACCAATTAGACTTTTACCCCTAGGAAACATTCAGCAGTGATGATTTTAGAAATTAGACTGAATTACGGTGTTCAATCTTTCCTTATTTCTGGAAAGACACTATTGCATTGTGGACCATAGTGTTTTTGTTTTGTTTTGTTTTGTTTAAATTTACTGGCTAGAGTAAGTAAACAAAGAAAGAAGGCCTTAAGTAAAATTCAGAGGTTGTCTCTGCCTTTCTCTTACATTGATGTACAAAACATCTGGCTGGTATTGCCAAATCTTAATTAAAAAATGTTAACAAAGTACCTTCTCCCAGGTGCCAGAAAAATGAAGAGCCTACACTTTTCAAGGCAAGTATTGCATTGCTGAAGAGTGTTAAAAAATTGCTTTCCAAAGCCGCATCTAAGATCATGTGCCTACTCATCGTTTGTCCTTTCTTGGCAATTTCAGACCAGATCCACTCACTGTGGTCAACAGTGTTACTTTCTTTTTACAGTGTTTTCTTTTTCATTGGCATACTAAGGAATGTTTTTCTTGTACTGTTATATTCCTGAAGTCTATGAGTACCATAATATTCATGCTGTCTTCTGACTAGCCTTAGTTTTTCTTCCCTTTTAAAAACAAACATCAGGTTTATTAATTATGAGTTGGAGATCAGAAATTATTGCCTGCTTATGAGTATGTTGTGGGTTTTTTTTCCAAATAAATTTCTTACACCCTTGGTGTAGCAACAGATAATACAAATAAAAGAGTAATTGAGAGTTTTCTATTTCTAGGGTTGAGCAAAATAATAAATTATAATTTACTGGTCTTTTGAAATGTTTGTAAAGCAGAAAAAGGCCTTTTGTCATCATGCTCTGTAAGCTGATCCTGGCATTCTCCTAATGTCTTGGCAAGAGACTTTGGGAACCTCTGTGAAGCCTGCCCTTGCTTCAGAGTAAAATCCGTTGTAACTGTGCAATTTCACTGGAATGAGGTCTGACCTTCTGAGAGCTGCTTCTCTTTTGTCTCTTTCTAAATTGGAGACACTAAGGGATTGAGCTGAAATCCTAAGACATCTGGCAAGGATTTTTTTAAAGTGTTAGATAAAGTTTGGAAAACTGCTGGGATACAGTTTCTTGGAATCTATTTCAAACAAGAATTGTATTCAAAAGGAAGTTAGAAGGCAGTATTTTCAAAAGAACTCATGGTACCAAAGACTATATATTTTATTAAAGTCTTTGGAACTGTAGGCACTTCTAGGATTTTTTCTGAGAGATGTTTTAGCTTAGTAAGATATTGTGAAACATCACAGTTATAAAAATTAAGAACAACATAGAAACAGAGAGGCTTAAGTTTCTGTTACATTTGCAAAATATTTTATTGCATCAAAGTTTTTTGATATTGGTAGCTACTGCATTGAACAAGTTGTAATAAAAGTAGTAGGAGGGTTGTGTCGTTCAAAACTTCCTTCTTGTACCTATGCTGAGATGCCACTAAGAATGTTGTATCTACTAATTAACTAGAAACATGAAAAAACTATGAATAGTGGAAGAAACAGAAGGAAGGAAGAGTCTAATTCTGCATGTTCTTTTGCATGCACCCACTCACCTGTTTTTATAATGGATATGCATGAGCAATAAATGGCTGTGCACATTGATGTGCATATGCATGAATAACTTCCCTGTGTTATATCAATTGTAACCTTATAACAAGGATATAGATGTGATTCAATTATGCTGAGATTCAGTTTTACAGTATGGTAGGAACTGGTACTTCTGTTACTGAGTTCCATTTTACCCAGGACCTCATTAATCCTCCTCATCGATAGATAAATAGATAGAAAGAAAGAAAGAAAGAAAGAAAGAAAGAAAGAAAGAAAGAAAGAAAGAAAGAAAGAAAGAAAGAAAGAAAGAAAGAAAGAAAGAAAGAAAGAAAGAAAGAAAGAAAGAAAGAAAGAAAGAAAGAAAGAAAGAAAGAAAGAAAGAAAGAAAGAAAGAAAGAAAGAAAGAAAGAAAGAAAGAAAGAAAGAAAGAAAGAAAGAAAGAAAGAAAGAAAGAGATAGATAGATAGATAGATAGATAGATAGATAGACAGATAGATGTTTAAGCATAGACTTAATGTGTATTTTCAGAAGAATGATGGCAAAGAAAGTTCCATGTGGAACTATTGCTTTCAGTTAAAAAAAAATAACTAATAATCTTCACGAGTTTGTTGGAGAGGGTGTTTCATGCTGGTGGGATGTTTCAGAACAGAGCTATGAGGTAGCTTGCTCTTTACCTTCTTCATTCTAAGAATGGAAGAGAAAATTGCAAGATTGATTACAACTTCAGTGTGTGCTTGCCCTCTTTATTATTCTGTTTGCTTTAGGATGACTTAAACCTAATAATAAAATCAAGCTCATAACAAATTCTGATTTGGAAAATTTCTTCTTGATCATCTGAATCACAGCTTTTATGTTAGGTTAGGAACATATTTATTTAAAGTAATATTTAACCCCCCCAAATAACCATTTTTAGTATGAGAAATGTTTCAAAAAACAGGCAATCTGCATTGCTACATGATGCTTAACAGTTCCAGTGCAAGTATTCTAAATTCCAAGGTAGATGATTATAAAAGTCCGCCTGTAATGTTGCAGCCTAGATATAAAGGACTGGTTGTGTGTATGACGTGTGCATCCCTGTACTTCAAGAAAGGGCTGTTAACATGACTTCTAGTCATCCAGAGATGCAGCAAATAGTTTTCATAGCTATCACTTGACTTTTGCTTTGAAAGTGGTCTCCTATGCAGTCTCTGCTGGGAGATCTAGTTCAGGAGGAAAGATACCATGCCTCAAAGTCTACTGCCAATTCCTTCTCCTGTTGATAGATAAAAGAAGCACAGATAGCTCTAAGGATTACTGTACAATCCTTTTCTCTTCTTTTTGGCATGTTCTGCATCCATCTCCATGCTAAATGGTAGAAGGCAGCAGCTTATTCATACACTATTCAGTTAACACGTAACTTTAGTACTTGGATTTTCCATTGACTTCTAAAGCCCTTAGGTAATTCTGACAGTGAATCCTGTTCCTATCTCTGCTCTTCTTCTCTTTCCACCATCTTCTCCCAAGCGATTAGACATCTGTGTATATATTTAGATATATGTCATTCCCTTTCACAAGCAGTGTGCTGTTGGTGCCTCCACTTTCCAGCTTTTTTATGGTGAGGAACAAAGTGAAGTTAGACAAAGATGTTGCCTCAAAGGCCTAAGAAATCCTGTTAAAATTGATCTTTCTGGCAATGCCAGCATAGGATAGTGGCATTCTCCCATGTGGCACAAATAATATTCGTATAGGTAAGGAAGACCAGAAAGATAGATTTCAATTAACAGACATCAACCAATTGAAAAAAAAAAAAAAAAAAAATAAATTTTTTTTTTGGTGATGTGTTGATTTTTTTTTCCCTTTCATTGTTAAAATGAAAGGCTTTATGCTAAAATGTAATGTTTTGTGTGGCTGATGAAAAGAGTCAGCAGTGTCTGTGTCCTCCTTGTTTTTGTCATTTGTTTTAAAATTGAAGCATTAGGAGAGCACAAAAATAATGGGGGGTAAGGCCAGCAGACAATTTCAGATCTTACAGCTTTGTTGTTCCAGAAAACACAACCAGCCTGCAGGACGTGAGCTGCTTAAGCTAAACTGGGCTCATTTCTATAGTGTCACTGTTTGACTCAGGTCTGACAACAATGCTCTCGATCCCCTCCCCATCCCACCCAGGTAGGGAACGAGAGAGAGAAAAAGAGAGAGACTTGGCTGGATTGAAAACCAAAATGCACACCTTTAATTAAACACTATTTATATAAGAAAATATATACTATTATATACAGATATGTTCAAGGATGTGCAAAATGCCTCTCACCTCCCCCCCCCAGCAACTCCCACAGTATCTCTTTAGCTGTGAACAGACCAGAGGAATCCCAGAGCTGCTGCTGGAGAGAGCAGAGAGTGATGAGGGTCAGGAGAGCTCGAGCCTGGGGGTCGATGGTGATGGATTGATGGATGGAGTCCACCCTGCACACCGGCCATGGACAGAAGAGAAGAGAAGAAGAAAAAGGAAGGAAGTTGTCTTCTGTGATCTCTGACCTTCCTCTGAGCTTACGCAGATATATGGAATGGAATATCTCTGGCCAATTTTGCTGTCTGTCTAACTCAGCCTCCTACGGGGGGGGTCACAGATCTCCCCATAGTGTCTGAGCCGGCAGAGTAAAGATGTGACCTTGAAGACCCAGCAGTTAGAAAAACGTTCCTCTCTTAATCAGTGGCTTTATGCTAAAATGTAATGTTTTGTGTGGCTGATGAAAAGAGTCAGCAGTGTCTGTGTCCTCCTTGTTTTTGTCATTTGTTTTAAAATTGAAGCATTAGGAGAGCACAAAAATAATGGGGGGTAAGGCCAGCAGACAATTTCAGATCTTACAGCTTTGTTGTTCCAGAAAACACAACCAGCCTGCAGGACGTGAGCTGCTTAAGCTAAACTGGGCTCATTTCTATAGTGTCACTGTTTGACTCAGGTCTGACAACAATGCTCTCGATCCCCTCCCCATCCCACCCAGGTAGGGAAGGAGAGAGAGAAAAAGAGAGAGACTTGGCTGGATTGAAAACCAAAATGCACACCTTTAATTAAACACTATTTATATAAGAAAATATATACTATTATATACAGATATGTTCAAGGATGTGCAAAATGCCTCTCACCTCCCCCCCCCAGCAACTCCCACAGTATCTCTTTAGCTGTGAACAGACCAGAGGAATCCCAGAGCTGCTGCTGGAGAGAGCAGAGAGTGATGAGGGTCAGGAGAGCTCGAGCCTGGGGGTCGATGGTGATGGATTGATGGATGGAGTCCACCCTGCACACCGGCCATGGACAGAAGAGAAGAGAAGAAGAAAAAGGAAGGAAGTTGTCTTCTGTGATCTCTGACCTTCCTCTGAGCTTACGCAGATATATGGAATGGAATATCTCTGGCCAATTTTGCTGTCTGTCTAACTCAGCCTCCTACGGGGGGGGTCACAGATCTCCCCATAGTGTCTGAGCCGGCAGAGTAAAGATGTGACCTTGAAGACCCAGCAGTTAGAAAAACGTTCCTCTCTTAATCAGTGTTAGTTAGAACAGACTGGTGCTAGTTAAAAGAAAGCTTGCTGAAGAAATAAAAATCAGTAAAAGGAAAACTGGCTTAGTCCTGGCTCAAACCAGGACATATAGTCTCAAGCAGGATGAGGAATCCTGAGGAATTTCCTTATAATGCTTATATACATGATATTTGTTTGTGATTTTTTTCTTCTCATAAATATGAGTGCATAGACAATGCTGTAGGAAGTTTAACTGTTGTGGGCGGTGATTGTTCTTCTCTTTCTCAAACAAAAAGCTCAGCAACCAGACTATATGTTAATCTTTAAAATTAAGAAAAAATATAAAGAAATAAGGATTTTCAGACTTGCTTATTAATTTGAGTAATTAGAAGTAGTGCAACAAAAAAAAATCATTTATGGGACTAGGCAGGCAGGTGAGAATGCAATTCAATGTACACATACATTACATTCATTAGAATGCGAGCAATGAATTAATCTAGGGATTGTGTGCTAAATGCAGCAATAATTTACCTCACTGATCAAGTTAAAAATCGAAGTTTGTAGGAAAGAATAAATAAATCACTGAAATGGTCAATCCATGCCTTGAAAACATGCGATCAAGTTATTCCTTTGTATTTGCAGAGACATAGAGTAAAAAAGCCACAACAAACATCTGAAAAGAGAGTTTATAATATAAGCTGTTTCATAATGCCTCATCTTGAATACTCTGCACAGTCTTTTCTTACCCATGGATTGACAGTTATCTGCTCTTGCCTTAAACAGGCAAAATTTCTGAGAGAAGGTTATGGAAATGTGCTAATTCTGGCAGAGAACAGACTGATACCTCGCTGTAGGAGAAATATGAATGAAATTTGGACAGTTGATATAATTAAACAGTTTGGCTATGACTGCCATCATGGAGAGCTGCAAGGAGAAATCTTGATGCTGGCATGGAAGATCTGTTGTCCTAGCTGTTGTCCATGATTTCCCAGTTCCCCTGCCTAGAAATGTGCTTGAGGGAAG
This sequence comes from Chaetura pelagica, assembly GCF_000747805.2. Taxonomy (NCBI): domain Eukaryota; kingdom Metazoa; phylum Chordata; class Aves; order Apodiformes; family Apodidae; genus Chaetura; species Chaetura pelagica. The sequence continues at coordinate 930,950 of NW_009954544.1, forward strand.
CAACTCCTTTCATCTTCTTCGGTCTTAGGATGGATGAATAGAAGTTCTCAATTCTTTCTCTAGCCAGCTAATAACTCCTTTATGCATCCTGCTCTTTTTGTGCTTTTGGGATGACAAAAGCTTTCTTTGTAAAAAGCATTCTGTGGGATTGGGTCATCACCTGCCAGCCCCTTGGAGAGAGAAAAAGGACCTAAGTTCTCATCTAAAATACCATGTGTCAGTAGCTAAATGCCCCAGCCCTCCACACTGATGATCTCCTGAAGAGCTTTCTTCTAGCAAAGACGTAGAGCCTGGCTAAGTATAAGTAGTAATTCAAAACAGTTCTGGTGAGTCCAGGATCATCTGATAGCAATATGGAGAGAATTGCCTGTGGCCATAGCTTTGTATGAAATTATCTTGCAGACCAAACTGTGGACCCTAAGATCCCTTCTGATCATGCATATCTCAGGATTACACTGTGAATTGAATCCGTCTGTTGGCTGAACTGATTAAGATTCAAAACTTTGGGATTTTCCTTAGGACTTGTTCAACTAAAAAAAAAAAAAAAAAGCTGAAAAAATTAAGAATAGAAGGGGTTTGAGTTGAGTCATGTTGTTACACTAATAACAAAAAAAAAAAAAAAAAAGAGGCTCATAACCTTTTCATAAAGCACCTCTTATTTTTTACGCTGATTCTTTCAAAGCTCTGAAGTACTTTCTGTCCAGTCTTATTTTCAAGGATTTTTTCTTTCTCTTTCCTTTCTCTTGTTCTCTAAGTTGTTTTTTGCCATGTCCTCAAACACAAATTCATGTGCATATTCTGCAGTCCCTATGAATCCCAGTGGAAGCAGTGAATCTCAGTGATTACAGACTTTTTCGATCCCGCAGGATGAGGCACATGATATAGCTAAACAGAGGAGACCCTTCAGATGGTGACTGTATGGTGTAGTCATATGGAAGACCTTCTTGATGAGGATCATGAATTGTTTAATTAAAGAACAAAAGTAGCAAGAATGAAGTAATAGTCATGTGGCCAAAATTAGGAGACATCCTTCTGTGACTAGATATTTTACATATAAATACTAAATTTCTGGCTTCAGAAGGGAGGACAGAAGAATTCGTTTATAATGTACAGGAAAATAAATAGCCCATCTTTCCTCCATACCAGCACCTTTCCTAGTTAACACTACAATCTCACATTGATGTTTTAGACTCATCCCAGTCTAAGCAGGTCCTTTTCATCCAAAATTTCCTGCACTGCTTACTAGCCAACATCCTTGCATGTGAAGGTTACAGATATTTCAACAACTTGGTACCAAATCTTCCAGAGCATTGTCATGTATAAAAAGAGCTGATGAAAAATTTAGCAGACCTTTCAGCAACCTTATTAAGATTTAAAGAATACTTGATTTTTTGCAATAGTTAAGATGTTCACTGAAACCTGGCGATCATCCAAAGGAAGAAGCACCAAATTGTAACTAATTTTTGTGATTATTTGGGGAATAAGATCTGTGGATGACTGAGGATCACTTCCAAGAGCCTGCCACTTCTGTCCATCTAATGTGTATTTCTCCGCTTATTATATATATATATGTTATTAAGCATATACTGTTTACTGTATCTAGAAATAAAATTGAGTCAGCCCTGATACTATTTCCTAGCTTGTTACTGCCTAGTTCTCATCTAATTTTAGAGAAGCACAAGAAGGTTTGCTCTCCATACTCTCTATTAGGCATGCCTGTGGGTGTCTGGGCTCAAACCCAAGTGGGTGAGACGTGTACCAGTGTGTGAGAAGCCATAAGAGTGAAGAGTGTAGGCAGGTTGGGCTGACAGTGTGTGGTTTGGGGAAAAAAGAAGAATGACATCACTTTTGAGGTACCCTAGACTATGCTTTTTGCTCCTGATGGCAGCTTGAATAAGAGAGAGTAACTTTCCAATTGCTATGACCCATTGAAAGAAGGCCAGGATTGCACAGGACAGACCAAGGTTTGTTTCTTATGAATATGTCAGAACCCAAGATCTGGCCCATTAACTCCCTGTCTTTTAAATTTATGAGTTCTAAGTGAGGGTAAGGATATCGTGTTCACTGCAGCACAAAATACCAGTGTAGCAGTTTTTCATTGAATGTGCAGTATGAGCAATATCATTTTTAATATCAGTCAGAGAGATTAGACTGTTAATGCAGAACAAGGCTAGGGGGGAAGTGCTGCACGCAGCCTGAACAGATTCTGATCCTAACTCCAAACAATTCTCATCCCACCACTTCCACTATTAATTTGTCTGAAGAAACTGCAGAAATATAAGCAAGGTATATGCAGGATCTGCATCGGGCTAGAAAGTTCCTGCTGGAAGGTGAATGGTGCAGAGGCAATTTCACAGACCCAGCTGCTTTGCTTCAGGCATTTGTTTAACTAAACATTGCTACTGTAGTTAATCTCTTTGTGCTATTAAGCAAAGCTAGTCTAAATACTCTTCTGTTTTTGTGAGATACTGCCTTATTTGTAACTCATAATTAGTTAATTAGACCACTTGGTTAAGTGCCTCAGTGTCATGCCCAACATGGAATTTTTTTTTAGTATTTATTGCTAGTTTGGTTTTTCTCTTCCAGATTGTCCTGTTGTCTTGAGCTTTTCTCACTTTTCACTTACACCACTATGTCAGTGAGGAGTAACTGTAGTAAAAACTGATTTTAATCTGGTGTACCAGAGGTTAGAACTGAACACATCAGGCCCAGTTCTTACTTTAATCCAATTTAGTTACTTAACTTTTACAATCCCTGACACTAACTCATTGCACCAGGGTTATGCAGGATATAGAGCCAGAGCAGGGAATTTATCTGGATTTCCCAAAACTCAGGTTGCCAGTTATATCTTCATCTGCTCTTCAGTAACGTGCCTATGCTGCCGTATAATTTTCTCTCCTACCTGAGTATGATATGCTCGACATCAATGCATCTCCACTGCTCATGTAACACTGAGCAGTCTTTTCCCTTTCTCTTCCAAAAACAACCATAGGGTATAATATTTGCCTTCACTATCGATCTTACAGTGATTCTTCCCATTTGACAGTGGGCTGCTGCCACTGTTATGTCTCTCTTTGTTTTTGCACTTAGATCATGCCAGTCCCGAGAATTTTTGCAACAATAACAGACAGGATAAGGATTTAATGAACTGGTATTGTCAATGTTCTGGTGGTTTATGATTAATGTAACAATCCCACTAACATCAGGTGAGTCTTCCTGTTAAGTGTTTGGAGAGGCTTAAATGTCTCTATTCATCAAAGCCCATTTATACTGAAGCATTCTGATGCTCCTAAGGATGGATTAGCTGAATGAACTGACTCATGCATTTCTAGGCTTTTGGTAATTACCTAACTTACACTGAATAAGAGATGCTGAAGAACAGAGGAAAGATACAGGTCCTTCATTTTTGCCAGTTCTGTGTGAAATTAACCCAAGGCCTTCAGAACATCAGCACAGAACTACTAACATGGCTGTTACTTCTTGTGATATGATTTGTAGGTTTTCATCTATGTTCAGTCAAGGACCAAATGTAAGTCCATGTATTCCCTCAGGGAGTTATATATTATGCTTTCTGCTGCATCATTGTGCATTCTCTGTGGTCTAGGAAAAGCCGCTTACATAGGACTAGGAATTCTTCCCTCTGCATATTCTGCTGTTGGTTTGGGTAGTCCTTTTCAGCCCTGGCCTGGAGTATGGGGATTAAGCATTACATTCTCAATGGATCTCAAGGTACTCTGTTTTCACTCTGGCAACTCTTGTTATGTTTTTGTTCAGCCTTTGTGGACTTGCAACTTACTGGCTACTCACTGAATACTACCAATTGCATTCTTCCTCATCACTGAGAAACCCCATTAATGTCCTGAAGCCTTATTGTTCCCCATACAGGGTTTATTTTTCCTGCCCAGTGAATTTCAAGGGACAACAGAGAGTTAGGTCCTGAAGCAAAAGTACCCAGCCTTCCTTTGCATAGCAGATGGAGTTTTTAAGACTGGCTGTGGATTATGTAGCAGTGCCTTCTCATTTAGGGACAAGCACAAAAAGCATTCTCATACATTAAACTACTTTACTGTAACTTCTACCAATTAAAATAAAAAGTAGAAAGATTATGCTATAGAGCCTTAATAACCACTCAGCTTATTTGATAATGCCACTGTTGTCGGTATGATATTCACCACTATGCTTAGTAGCTGAGCAGATGCAGCTGACTAGAGAACCACATGGTATGCAGCAGCAGGGAGTTCTGTTTGACAAGTTGGTGTTATTTTATTTCCTTCCCAAAGAGGCTTCCCCAATAACCCAAGTTTCTGTAGTGTTTTGATTCCATGCAGCAAATAGAAAAAGGCAACGGTGTTGTGTCCTCTGTTTTAAAAGCAAGAGGGTTTTTGACTTTTTAGTGGAATTACTAGGAAATTCCTAATGAAGCTAATAAAAGGCATGTTTTAATGTAAAGTTGTCAGCTTTTGATCTGAAAAGGTTTTTAGCATTACGATGTATTTGCATACAGAGCAAACAGAGGTTGCTTGTAGGATAGCAACTATGCAACTGTGTTTCTTGGAGGTGGCTTCAGGGTTTGCAGATTTGTTCTTTTTATTTCTTTAATTGCAAGATTTTGTGCATACATCTGCAAGTCACTTTGCAAAGTGAGCAATAACTCTTGGATGTAATTGTGCTGTGGGATGCTGTGGTTGGTTGGTTCTTATAGATTTGCTCTCCATGGAACAATTCATAGGAGCATTCTGTGAGACTTTCCAGTCTTCTAATGGCTTGTCTGGAAAAACACCTGAATAGGTACTCTGAAGTTAAATAAGATGGCTATGCACTTAATATATTCTAAAAAAATATTGGGATAATACATAATCATAATAGTGTGACCCTGGCTGTATGATTTGAGTATTTGTTTCCAAGAAACATAAAATAAAGATGGGAACATGACTAAAAGTGCTCCAATAATTATGTTATCTATCTTATATTACCTGGTCCATAAATAAACACAGAAACTCCCTTTGTTGTATTTTCTATTCCTTATTAATGTAGCTATACTGTTAAAGCTATGCATGGCCAAGGTCTAAATTCACAAGCAATACCCTCCCCAGAACTAAAAACTTCTGACAGCTTTGTACTCAGCTGATATGCTCCTTTGGAAGATATTTAAGATTTCTGGGTTTCTATTCCAAATCTGCTTTTCAAATATTTGCTGGTTATTTAAACTGACATTTTTAAGGCACTGATTTTCTTTTCTTCTTTCTTGCTTTTCACTGCATATTCAAACTCAAAAAAAAGAAGCCAGCCCAACACCAGCACATCTCCTTGTCACAGCTGTAGTGTGGTATGTGATGACACCAAGCTGTGCTAGTGTGGGAGCAGGGGAGACAGGGGTTGCAAGCACTGTGGAGAACTGATTAAAATTAAAATTAGCTTTATAAAGTTGAGAAATAATCTGAAATCAGGTAGATTAATTTCTACAAAGGAAAGCTTCAAGTTCTGTAGATAAGATGGAAAAATCTAATGCACAGCTATAAAATGGGGAATAATTGTGGCCCAGAAACAGTTCTACAGAAAAGATTGGGAAGTTACAGATGATTGCAATTTGCTGCAGAGACAGACAGGCATTGGGCTGGGATGTGTTGATGACATATGGGGTGGCAGAAGAGGCAAAGAAGTTATTTGATTACTCAATACTGCTGGGAACTCAGCTAAAGAAGTATGTCCAGTTTGGAGTGCTTGGCTCTGAAAAGAAGATAAGCAAATTAGGCAGCTAGTAAAAGAACCAGCAATATGCTCTAGTTAAATTAACGTGTAGATCCTAAGAAGAAAATGAAAGAATAGGCTCTGTTTTCTGTATAAAAGAGAAGACATGGAGTGACTAGATATGAAAACTGTCTTTTAATGCATATAGGTTGTTATAAACAGGACTGCGGCTAATTTGTTTTGCCAGTCTGTCAAGATAAAGTAAGAAAAAGTTGGTCTAATTTACAACAATGCTATCAGGTATTGGGGAAGAATTTCCAGCCATGTTTTTGTGGTTAGCAGTGGAGCAGGTTACATAGGCAGGCCCTGTCAATCTATGCTTTCAAAGTCAATCAGCATTCCCATCACTAATGGGAATGCCATGGAGACTTTTCCTATATGTGTTTCCTGAAGTTAACCTAGATGTACTTGCTGAAGCCACTGAGTGATAGGTGTAGTGAGGTCTTTTTAAGCTGTAAACTGTACACTGTAACTCCCATTTATGTTGCAGTTTTTAACTGGAAGGCTTAGATCCAGAAATAATTTAAGATTAATGCTTAGTTGTAAGCACATTAAGGCTCTCTGCTTTCATTCCTAAAGACACAGAAAAAGAACAGAGTAAGCTGCATTTTCTTTTAAGATCCATTGGTCTTGGTTTCATCAGCAAAGTCTGAGGTGCTCAACAGCACAGAGTGGAACCTGCTTTCCCTTTGCTATATTTCACCATTCCCTCTTGTGTAACAGTAGCCAGCTGCTTTGCAGCTATATGCAGGAAAGAAATTTGAATCCATGTATCTAAGAATTGTTCTCTGGCCAAGCAAAGGCCCGTTGGTGTGTTCTTCACTGACTGTTGGCATGTGCCTCCTATACAGCTTGTGGGAAAGGTGGTGGTGATGTAACTAACTTTGCCTCCTCACCCACCTCTCAAATGTTAGCAAGCATTTGCTTTGGTTGCTGCGTGTGTGGGAGTAGTGAGGTAATTTGAACTGTCCTGATGTAAATCCAAAATAAGCCGAACTGGCTAAATAGATTACTAAGACAAACTCATTTGATCATCTTGTGAGAATAATGTGCAATTGGGGTGAATTTATTTTTCAGGTTTCTGAACTGTTTGGCCAGTTCCTTGGCTACAGATATAGCTGCACAGCTGTGTGAAATGTTGGGGTTTATTTAGGTTTCCTTGTCACAATAGTGCGTGCTGTTGTCTAAAAGGTAATAATTACTCACAAATCACAGAAGTTAAGCTTTCTTGATGAATTTTTAAAATAGACACACTGTTTTTTTAACATTAGTGACTATCAATGATAAAGTTTTCTAATGCTTTTAACAGAACATTGATTAAGAAAAATCATAGAATCATAGAATGCCAGGTCAGAAAGGACCTCAAGGATCATCTGATCTAACCTTTTTAGGTACCACTGTAGATGGCTGAGACTTAAAACTGTCCAATGTGAGGGAACTTACCACTTCCCTTGGGAGATTATTCCAATGTTTGACTGCCCTCATGGTGAAAAGTTTACCTCTTGTGTCCACTTGGAATCTCCCCCAGAGCAACTTTTGCCCATTACCTCTTGTCTCTTCCATATGACTCCTTGTAAACAGGGAGTCTTCATCTTCTTGGTAGTCACCCTTTAAGTACTGGAACATGGTAATAAGGTCTCCTTTAAGCCTTTTTTTCTCAAGGCTGAACAAACCCCGTTTTCTCAGCCTCTCCTCATATGGCAGGTCTTCTAGTCCTCAGATCATCCTTGTGGCCCTTCCTTGGACCCTCTCCAGCCTGTCTGCATCCTTTTTGTAGAGTGGGGACCAAAACTAAACACAATACTCCAGGTGTGGTCTGACAAGCACCAAATAGAGCAGTATGATGATTTCTTTTTCTCTGCTGGTGATGTCCTTGTTGACACAACCCAGTATCCTGTCAGCTTGCTTTGCCACTGCAGTACAGATCTCCCTTAGCTATTAACAATTGTCACAACTTCGGGCTGATATTATCGAAGCTCAGTACACTTTAAGCATGTATGAATAAGGTTTTATCTTTTTTGGTGTTGTTCTCTGGGACTAAATCTTGAAACTCTGTACATGCTTTTGTCAGTAGACTGTATGCTGGGGTTTCCTCTGGAGCTAAGGCAAGATATTGCCCTCAGCACCAGCCATGCAGCACCTGCAGGAACTTGATCTGGACTAACCCAGCTTGGGTTTGGAGTTATCATTTTGAAGCGAATCGGTAGCATTGCTGTTTTTCCACTGTCAGCCACGTGCAGTAAAGAACAAGTGTGTGTTTGCCTCTGCCAAGGAAAGTAAACCTCCCCACTTGTGTCATCCCCTCCTTGAATCCTTCTTTCTAGTCCATTTTCTCCAAGATGTTTCACGCAACTTCACCCGCTATTTTGCACTTCTGCAGTTGCAAAGATAGGTCATGTATTTGCTTCATCACTTCAATATTTTA
>NW_009954544.1:958062-984615 GCF_000747805.2 Chaetura pelagica
AGGGAAAGCAAATTATATACATAGAAGCACTAATTCCCTCTTTTGAAGGTGAACAAGGTGGTGGAGCTTTCCCTCTGACCTACTCCACCAAGGTTCCCTGAGGGGTTGACTGGTTCTGAGCAATGCTGAATTATGCTATCAAGGTTAAAACTGGTACTCATCCCTTTGGTCCTGCTGGGGAGGTGATATCAGTACTTTCATTCTTAAGGCTGCTTTTTAGGAGGTTTAGAGCTTTTCTCCTACTGCTTGGCTGGCTCTTTTCCAAATGTTCAAGGTGGGATGCGAATATTTAGGATTTTTTCCTCCACTTTAAACGCACACCTGTGAGACACCAGGAAAAACTAATTTTCAAACTTCTGTTGTTTTGATCTAATATAGGTTAAAACCACCCAACCGTACCCTTGTAGATGCAACAACAAGCATCCATGTGTTTCTGTTCGCCACCAGGAACTGGATGCAGAAGGAGAAAGAACATTGATCTGATCTAGGGATTAGTGCTGTGTAAATTAGAAGATTAGGTCTTTCCAGTCTTGTTTTTCACTGGAAACTTGAACATGGAAAATTTTTAGGATTCAGATGGAATGTATGAGCAAAGGCAAAAAGTACCTTGAGCCCTGTCCAACCTGGCCTTAAACATTTCCAGGGATGGGGCTTCCACAGCTTCCCTGGGCAACCTGTTCCAGTGCCTTACCACTCTCACACTAAAGAATTTCTTCCTAATTTCAGTGTGCAGGAAGTGTTCAAGGGCAGGTTGAATGGCTCTGAGCAACCTGACCTATGGTGGGAGGTGTCCCTGACTATGCAGGGGGTTGGAATGAGATCTTTAAGGTCCCTTCCAATCCAAATCATTGTATGATTCTGTGATTCTATATGAAACCTTCTCTCAGTTTTAATCCATTCTGCCTTGTCCTCTCACTACAAACCCTTGTAAAAAGTCCCTCTCCAGCTTTCCTCTAGGCCTGCTTCAGGTACTGGAAGGCCACTCTAAGGTCCTCCCAGATCCTTCTCTTCTCCAGCCTGAACAGCCCCTCTCTAAGCCTGTCTTGCCAGGCGAGGTGCTCCAGCACTCTGGTCATTGTCATGGCCCTCCTCTAGACTTTCCCCAGGAGCTCCATGTCCTTTGTATGTAGGGCGCTCCAGAATTTGACACAATACTCAGGTGGTGTTTCACAAGAGCTGAGTAAAGAGGGAGAATCACCTCACTTGACCTGCTGGCCACACTTATTTTGATGCAGCCCAACACACATTTGGCTTTTTGGGCTACAAGTGTGCATTGCCACCTTCTGTTGAGTTTATCATCCACCATCACCCCCAAGTTCTCCCCAGGGCTGTTTTCAATCCATTCTCCACCCAGCCTGTATTTGTGCACGGGATTGCCCTGACCCAGGTGTAGAACCTTACACTTGGCCTTGTTGAACTTGATGCAATTTGCACATGCCCAGTTCTAGAGCCTGTCAATATCCCTCTGGATGGCATCCCTTCCCTCCAGTGTGTCGACCTCACCACACAGTTTGGTGTAATCAGCAAACTTGCTGAGAGTGCACTCAATGCCACTGTCCATTTTGGCAACAAAGATGTTAAATGGCACCGATTCAAGTACTGACCTTTGGGGAACACCACTCATCACAGGTCTCCATCTGGACATGGACCCATTGATGAGCATTCTTTGAGTGCAACCATCCAACCAGTTCCTTACCGAATGAGTGGTCCATCTGTTGAATTTGTATCATTCCAGTTTTGATACTGGGTTGTCATGCGGGACAGGGTCAAAACTTTGTACAGGTCCAGGTAGATGACGTCAGTTGTTCTTCCTTTGTCCTCTTATTTAAAGAAAAATACTGTGCACCAGCTTTTAATATGAAACATGGCATATTAGCACTTCCTAGAACCCACTCTACATTTCCAAAGGCCAAAACCTTTTATAAATCCCTTAATACCACTGCATTTATTACGTCTTCTTAGCACAGGTGAATATGTCTTGTGATGTGGACAAGGGATGTCATGATACAAGTACAGTAATGATGGAAAAGACAGAGCAATTAGGTGACACATTCTCTCGTATGTTGTAGTGGGTATTTCCTTAGCTGTAAAAAAGGTTTATGCATTTTTTTATTGCCAATTCTAGCCATCTGAGATATTTTATATCTGGATTCTATATAATATTTTCTTTATTGATTAACACTTTCCCTCCAGGAAAACATAAGCAACATAATGCTTCTCTGTATCAATAATTTGTTATAAAACTTCTAAAAGATTTAGTAATTCTAACAAAAAAATAATACATTATGAGCATTGGTACATATGTGAGAGATGTTTTTGAAAAGACTTTTTAATACTTTAAGAATAAATTAACTTTTAAATCCAGTTGCAACTCCCCATTTTGCATCTGGCTGAAAATACTTAGAGAAGGAATTCATTATGAAGCTCTAAAATTAGACAGAGATCTAAGTTGTTTGGTTTCTGTTGACTATCATGCAATTAAGAGGATATTTGTGATGGCATAAGTGTAAATGTTCATGTAGAATATTTTAGTCACTTTTTCCTCCCCTTACATGCTCCAAATAATAGAAAATAAATAAGTATGGGTTGCAACTGGAAAGTCCTGTAATGGATGGTATTACGTCTGATAGATTCTTGAAAATTCAAAATATTCTTTTAATGAAGACTATGCCAATTAATTAGTTTCTTTTCTTTTTTTCTTTTTTTTTTTTTCTTTTTTCTAAGTTCCAATTTACTTCTAATGTAGCACATTCTCAGCACATAATAGAAGCCTGTTATTCAGAGCATGCATGTGTGTGCATTTTTAGCTTTTAATAAATATCAACATTTTTATTTCTAATTGTGGACCTTCCACATAAGACTTTTTTGTTGCATCATAACAACAACAACAAAATTGTTCTAGCATTAGGGGTAGGTAATCCAGACGATCACCTGGCTAACATGCCTCTCCCTAATATAAGTTACTAATCTTAGTGTTAAATGAAAATAACAAGCCAAAGAAGGTTCTTCAGTGTTGTATCACTGGCTTGTTCACTTTTTTAAAATTCAAATTATGTATCTTAAACCCATTCACTTACTTTCTCTTTTATTGCAATATTAGGCTATTAAAATAATGACAGAAAGGCAATCTTAAGAAATCATATACAAACAGACCTAGACAGGGAAAATTGTTTCATGCCTTCCTTCCCCCTCTTCTTAAAGCACAATATTATGTATTTGTTCTACTTTCTGTTGCTTGTCCAGAGCAGTACAGTAAAAGTTAATTCCAGTTTCAATTCCAGTTAGTTAACATAAATTTAGAAAACATAGTTCATGCCAAAAGTAGATCTGTAAGATTCATGATGTTGGCAGAAAATTAACATGAAAGGTTGATTCATTTAATATCCTTCTGATAATGGTACCTCTTGGTCATGTTTTCAACCTTTTCTGCAAGATGATGAACACTAGGTGCTTATATATTATTACTAGTAGTAATAATAGATGAGGTATAAGGGGTGCAGTGTAAGTTGCATCTTCTGATAATGGAAATAAAACTTTTTTTGCAAGGCTGTAGGAGGGTGAATGAACAGTGAAAATATGCTTAGCCACCGTCTCAGTAACAAACACAGCACGTCTCACTGAAGTGCAGCTCTGAAACAATATTCCTAATCCACATATGATTGAGGATTGTTCATTAATAAAACAAAGTGCAAGGAATAAAGGTACTGAGCTTTGAGATTAATTGCTACACTTCTTTGAATATACAGATCCAGAGCCTTTAGCTGGGATTGTGTTTTAAACAAATCCTGTCTAGGTACATGCATGAATGCTTCTGTTGTGAAGTAAGAACCCAGTGGATGTACTGCTTTTAAGGTCTGCCCTGTGATTCCCACTGAAAAGCACAAATGAATTTTTAATTCACACCTGTGGTTTCTGCAAAAAAAAAAAAATATCCTGAGGAAAAGGTGTCAGACTTGATTGCTAGAAAATCTGTTATAACTGCATTATGCATCAAAATTATTTTATTGGATGACAACTTCTACTATTTTCACAAGGTCCATTCAGTTTAATTATAATTTACCACTCAAGTATACCATTATCTTCATGTTAATTTTCAAATTATTCTTGCTTTTGCTTTAATAGCTATTTGTGAGTCATATGAAGTACACCTATTAATACCTCTGCACATTGCTACAATTAAACATTAATCAGATTTTATTTTTTAAAGTAATGTGCTACCAGTGTTTTAATCTTCTAAGTTACAACCTGATAAAAATTTCATTACTCTAGTTGTAAATTTCTCAATGGGGAAGGAATTTCCATTTAGTGCATTTAATACATAGTGGTGGCTTCTATATAAATTTTACACTCCTTCTACATCTCTGTAGATAAATTGGTAAAAACTAACCTTCTAGAGATAAGTTTAAAAAAAATATTATTATGAGCTGATCAGAAGGATCTAACAGAAGCAATAGATGATGTTTTTAACAACATGGGATGACATTGGTTGGTCAGTGTATTTCCTTCTTCACATTCAGTTTAGAAGGGAAGGTCAGTAGATGTGAGCATAAATCAATGCATGAACTTTCAAAATTATAACAGTGAGTTTCATCCAGTTGGTATAAGCAGTTGAGCCTGGTTCACCTGGTTTATTGTTTGTTTGTTTTGGGGTTTTTTGTTTGGTTTTTTTTTTTCCCCTAAATTTTGGTTTGAAAAAAAAAAATACCCCACATTGCTGGATCCCAGCATGTCAGAGTGGACAAATTACTCATCTCTTGATCAGTGTTTGCTGTTGAGTTGTTCATTTTCAGCAGTATAGACATGGGACATCTTGGTGCTGTGCTCTCCTCCACTCTTGTTCCTCGCTGCCTCCACCAATTCCTCATCTCGGAAAAAGCCTGTTGGTAGATGACAAGAAATAGACAGATGGAGAATTAGCTTTATCATGTCCCTGAAACTTATCTCTGACTCTAATAACCTGCTTTCAATGTTGAAAAATCTTTTTCAAATCCTTAGAAGTTCAGAGCAACAAGATAGAATGAGCTCTGTGTCATAGGTTAGCTCTCCCACACCATCTGGAGCTTAGAAATATTTCTTACATATTTCTCCTCAGAGAGCTTACCTCCTCTCTTCATTCAGTAAAAAAGCAAAAGATAACTTGATCTAGGCAAGGACACAGCAAAGACAGTAGATAACCTATTAGAACAGCTTTTGGTGGAACTGGAGAAATTCTAACATATGTTCTGATGCTTAACAGGTTTTAATTAACCCTGTGCTTCTTTCTCAAGCTTATTGCATTGACAGAGCTAATTTGGTTCATGCTCTGGTGTTTCTTCCCCATGCATCAAGTTTGTAAGAGGAACACCTGACTTAGAATTTGTTTTATTGAAGTAATTTTTGTTACCAATCCAGAACCTCAGATTATCAACCAGTTCTATCTATAAACCATGTTATCAAAATATTGAGACCAGTACTACTGAGGGGAAAAATTAGTTATGAAGCTGTCCTTTCCCTAAATTGAAAATGTGTCTGGGTAATAACAAACACAAACATAAGTGGCAGCCTGTTCAAAGGACAGGTCATATTTTGTCCCTATTGCTCTAGTACAGAAAAGATTAAATTTCTTGGTCCCCTCCAGAATCTTAGAAAGAATTGGTATGATCTACTATAAGGTGGGAAGGGAGGGTTTGAGGCCCTGCAGCAGTAGTCTGTACAGGCTGGAGCTCTACTCTGTCAGGCTTTTGTGGGACTTGGAGAGATTTATTTGAGCACTTATAAAGTGGTAGATCCCAAGGTGCTGCATGAGTGCCCTAGCTCCTTCACCCCAGCAGCAGGAAAGCTCCTTTGAGTGCCCCGTGCTTGTGAGCCAGGTAGCATACTTCTTACCCATCTCTTGTGAGCCAAGCAGCATGGTTCTGCTCTATCACTTGCAGAGAGATGAGTTGTCTGTGTTAACCAGCATGAAATGTGTCATGGGCTACATCCGGTCTGTTGTGTTCAGGAAGGGATGGCTTGAGCCAACCACAAAGAGCTGCTCTCATTGGCTATCATGGTCTTTGGACGTGTAAACACCACCCAGGCTGTTGACAGAAAAAAACCTCAAGTATATAACCTTGAAATGTCCCCATAAGCTCTATGATTTCTTTTAAGTCCGTAGGGAGGATGCTGACTCTGAGTTATGCTGTTGTCCTGAACTCATAATGTAGTGTAAGAAAAGAAAATGTCCTTATTGCTGTGTTCTATCAGAAGTGAAAGTTATGTCCCTTGTCATTTATTTTGCTTTCCTCTCCTTAAGTTTTACACACTGGGGACTTATCTTTTTAAGACGAAGCTAACAATGGTTCCTTCTTCTACATTTCTATAGTAATACTTATGGTTATTTACTTATTTTAAGGTTTAGTCTCGCTTTAGTATTTTATCCTTCGGGTACTACATCACTCATGACTATATACCTGCTGTGCTTGCCATCAAACCTCTGGTAAGCTCTATTCATGAAGGGTTGTTTTTTATGCAAGACTTTAATGAAACTGAATGTCTGGTACATTGATGAGATGACAAAGAGATTCTACTACAAAATCAGTCATAAGGAGGTGTAAAAATGTTCTTAAGAGGAAGAAAATTAATTAGTTTTATATTTTAAAGGCTGTTTGGAATAAGGGAATAAAATATTCAGAAATGAAAAAAGAAAGTATAACAAATCCAAACTAGTAATTTGGCCTATACCTTCAAAAGGCAAAGCTCTGAAATAATTTCCCTCTGGATCCTTTCCCCAGAACTACTTTTTCTAGTCTTGACATCGACTGGTTATTTCAAATAGCCATGGGCACAAGGTAGGGCTTTCAAGAAGTAAAAATTTAATGTTACACTGCACTCAGCTCCTGTTCATATTAGCAAATATGGTACAGACTCATGCACTATTCAGGGGCTTTCTGCTGCATTGTGATAGGAAAAAGGAGACTTGTTTTTGTAAAGTGTGGATATGTGCCCTGCCATGGAGACATGAGAACTCTGATCTTGAGTTCTGTCACATGTTTTATTAGAGAAATGATTTAACATCTGATATGAACCCAAACAGAAAGCAAGAACTGGACACTGAAATTTTTAATGAACTTTTTTTCCCCTGTAGTTCCTAACTTGAAAACACAGATGTGCTTTTCCTTCTCAGTATGTAGTTTACTGAATTTATTAATGACAAATGCTGATTTAACAGAGGGATAGCAAGTTAAATTGATTTTGTTTGTTTTTAATTCAACCAAGCTACTACAAAGGAGATGTGTCAAACATCTTTGTAAAAATAAATAAATAAATAAACAGGTCAAATTCGCTTCCATGTGTAAGCTAATTGGAGGATATAGGAAGCCCTTTTGCCTTCAGTTATTAAAAGAAGAAATAAGTCCACTTGCCAAGTTTCCTTAGACTTTTGAACTGTTCCATGAAAATTTTTAGCAGCATTTTAACGGTCAAGTATTACAACATCGCATTTTGGATTTACTGGAAATGCTGGTGATCTTTAGAAGTACTTTTTAAAAAGGCACTTTAAATGAGGCTAAAACTTGCAGAACATTAAAATAAAATATTATTACTGCTAGGAAAAAAAAAAAAAAAGTTTTTTATTAGGGAGGATTTTTTGTCCATCACTGCTGTTGAATGATTTTAGAACAACTGCTCAAGTGAGGTCATAAATAGGAAAGTGATGTTACTCTTACACTCATACATAAGGTTTTTTCTCAATGATCTGCCCTAAACTAAGATTTGTTCTTGCAAAGTAAGTGCTTAGCTTTGCCCTCTGAGTTTTGAGCAGTTGCAGTTATTTCACTCAGGCAATGTGTAAATGTAAGAAAGTTTTTGGGTCTGGTTTGGTTTGGTTTGGGTTTCTTGTTAGTTTGTTCAATATTTGTTTTTTTTCAGGAACAGAGCTTGAATTACTGTACCTCCCATTTATATGTGTGTGTGATTGTATGTAGTACCTTGCAGTGTTAGATGGAGTAAAAAATCTTCCTGGTCTCTTACCCTTGTATGTAAGAAACTAATGCATAGGAGGACTACTTTGTCCATCAGAGGTTAATGCAAAGTATGACAGAAGGGTTACTGTTTTGCTTGAGTTATGGCTTGATTTATAAAATAGACCCCAAGCAGAAATACTAACATCTCCAGACAAAGTCTGTAAAGCAACAGTTTTGTTATTCATCTAAATGTCTCTAGGGCACTAACCTTTTTTTCTTATTATTGCTTTAAATTAATTTCTGGAATTATGCCTATGCTTGTGTGTTTGTCTCTCAGTTCTGAGCCTTGGGCATGATGTAGGGCTGGGCAGAAGATGACCTATACAATGCATCTTGATAACCACGGCAGTTCTCTCTTGGCCAAGATAAAATACAGTTCTACCTGGGTAGTAAATGAAAAAGATGAAACAGTGAAATGTTTGCTTATGCCTCTAGCAGTAAGGTTAATTTTTTTTTTCCTCCCTTATTTTCCAGTTTGAGAGGGGTGATACGTAGTCCAGAAATGGCTTTTTGTTATTGTGGTAGTTCAAAAAGCACATTTTGGCTGTTGGAGGCTTTTTATTTTCAAGGAAAAGAGTTTGATTCCCAAAGAAAACAGATTTCTGTAATCTTCATGTCACTCAATCCTGTTTTCCTCCAACAGGATTTGAACCTTGTTTTAGACAAATTTAAAGATGAAACAGTTGAAATGTTTGCTTATGCCTCTAGCAGTAAGGTTAATTTTTTTTTCCTCCCTTATTTTCCAGTTTGAGAGGGGTGATACGTAGTCCAGAAATGGCTTTTTGTTATTGTGGTAGTTCAAAAAGCACATTTTGGCTGTTGGAGGCTTTTTATTTTCAAGGAAAAGAGTTTGATTCCCAAAGAAAACAGATTTCTGTAATCTTCATGTCACTCAATCCTGTTTTCCTCCAACAGGATTTGAACCTTGTTTTAGACAAATTTAGTAGAAGCCTAAGGTATCAAAGGCACTAAATTATTTTGTGTTTCCTGGGGGTTTTTGTTTTGTTTTGGGTTGGATTCTTTTGTTGGGTTTGTTGTTTGGTTTTTTTTTCTATTGATGAAAATCAGCGGCTCAGTAATAGGGGGATACCGGTTTATTTCCCACTGGGAGAAAGGTAAGGAAAACTCAGATATTATTTGTTCTACTTGGCAATAGCAGAAAGGTCAATAAGCACTTGGCCAGTTGGCCAGCTTGTGTGTAACTTCAACATGTGCTGTCTTTTATTGACATGGCAGGATATAAGAAGATGAAAAGGAGAAACAGGAAAAGTAAGTGGGATGCAGGCATCTTGAGAGGGGCTATTTACATGAAATGGTGACAGGATATCAGAGATGGTAAGATAATTATGCCAAAGATCCCCAGGAAATAGAAATGGTAAGCCAAGATCAGATTTCCATGTTTTCTTCTTTTTAGTGTGGTAACATTTTAATTTTTTGGACACCAAATATTCTTCTGACAAAGCAGCACAATAATAAGAGCAGAAATCCCAAAGCACATTCAGCATTTAAGTATTTTTTTTTTTAATGTTGATCTTGTGAAGCGTAGCAACAATTGTAAGCTAGTTTGTTACCAAAATTCAGCTGCATAAAACATTCTAACCCATGAACTATTCTGCATCATTCCTAATTTCATTTGGGGATCACACCTAGCCCAACGTGTACCAAGCTACCACATTAATTTTGAAAATGGCTATACAAATGAACCAAGACAGCTATCACAGTAATATGTGCTAATCAAAAAAGATAAAAAAGAAACCTGGAGAAATTTGAAGCCATGTTTTAATACTAGGAGTTATCATTCAAAAGAATGATTAATAAAAGTTTACTTTGCCAGGAGGAAGGAATGGCATCAGTCTCAGGTTGTTGCAGAGGTGATGTTGCAGAGGTCCCTGGTGCTTCTTGAATTTTAAAAAAAAAAGATAGACTTGAGATATATGAAGCTGAAAAGAAGGTAGTTTCAAATAAGTTAAAATAGGTTTTAAAATTCAGTGGTTTGTATAACTTGTCCTCAATTCGTAAGTACCTTGAATTATACCCACCTCTGATTCTAATAGCTTGAATGAAGGTAAAAGTGTATAGTACTACGAGTAGTGCTCAGGTGCAAAATGTGCTGTATTCTCATTGCTTTGATGGGTCAAAACTATGTAAGCAGTAGGAATATTAATATATAGGAAGGCTATATAATAGAGCAGGGGAAGAGATTTATGAGGCAGATTCAGTATGATTACAGGTAAATGACAAAACTGGTTTAGAACTGCAGAGAGTGTCTTAAGTATTCATTAAGTCCTTCCAGCAAAAAAAAAAATAGTGCATATAGTTTCCCATTGTGGGGGTCCAGTGAAAATATTGCTGTGATACACATTAGTAGACTCTTAAGTATTAGCAGAAAAGCTTCTAGAATGTAAGTTTATTGATGCCTATTTCTGTTGCTAAACCAAAATATTTATAGCAATATGTAATGAGCAGATTATCATTCACAAAATGTGCCACCATAAAAATGAGAAATAGTGAGATTATTAGAGACATTAAGCAGTAAAGAGGCTGTCTCTTAATGCTTTCCTCTTTCTCTAGTAATTATCGCTGCAGCTGTGAATTATGGTATTACATTTCAGTGGATTCACTAGAAGAATTTATCCAGATAAAAAATAATAATTAAGAAAAGAGGAAATAAAATTGTTTGGGTTTGTTTTGGTTTTGGTTGTGGTGTTTTGTTATGTTTTGGTTTGTTTGTTTTTGCTTTTATCCTACTAATTATGATTACAATTCTGATCAAGACGTGCAGAATTTACTCTGAATTTTTAACTCTATTACACAGCAGCTATGGTAATATATTGAGGAAAAACTGATTATCATATAAAAAACCAAATTCTTATTGCATATGGGCACTTAATGAAGTCAGCTCATGTTGTGAGTGGACTGTTTGCATAAGTAAGAATTTTGTTTCAAGTCTTGATGAAATGGGCATGCTTGGTCAAATAAAATTGCATGATACACTATTCTGTCTCCATTATTGAGTTTGAAATCTATTTCTGTCAGGATTTTTAGAAATCATCATCAACTCCAAAACAATTTTTGTTTCCTTACCATCATTATTGGAAAAAAACAACAAAAGCAAAATAAATAAACAAACAAAACCCAACTGATAGAAACTGCTAACCAAAAGTGCTTTTGTCTAGAGGAATGATTCATTCATTAGTAGTTTTTATTTATACCAGTATCAAAAAGACGAAGGCTCTGATTGTGTTTTATGAGAAGCTTACAAGGGCTTTAATTGAAACTAAACACAAAGAAGAGGCATATATTTTCCAGAAAGCCTCTTGAGTAGCAGAGGAGGTTATATACTCTTTTCCAAAGTTTCCTGTGGAGATTTTCAAGAGTGCAAAGGCTAGTAAGTTCTTAATTGTGAATTAACTTTCATTTAGTACATTTCATTTTTTTATTTATTAATCTTTGAAAATCTTGCTTTTATTATTCTAGTGGCTGCTGATATTGAAAAGTTTTATAATCATGAGAGCCCCGGTCACTCTTCCTGAATAACTTCAGATTTTTTGAAAAATATAGTTACATGAACCAAAAAGTAACCTATATCTGCATATAACGACTAATAAAAGAACAACAGTATTAAAAAAATGAGGCTGCATAATTTATGGAAAGTAATTGTAGTGCACAGGTTTTCAAGTCTATGACTAAATTCATCTAGTACCAGTTATTGTGAACCTGTATTGACTTATGTGATTTTTGTGGGCATTACAGCAGCAGTGCTTTGTGAATAAATATTTGAAGGCCATATGGAATATTTTGGAAAGTGCTACACGTCCAGAGAAGAATTAGGAGAAACTGCAGATTTTTTTTCTTATGACAGCTCAAGAAGAGGAATCCCATGTCTGGATTCCTTGTGCAAGACAGAGATACAGCTGATGGAAGAGGCAAGGGTCCACAGAAGAACAGAATAAATTCTACTGAAGGCAGAAGTGAGCAATGATCTGAGCAGAGTTGAAGGACCTCTGCAGCTGTATGTCTTACAAACAGCCAGTTCTTGGACACTAAAATTATCTTTGTTCTCTCAATGTTGCTCTTCGAGTGGTGTGGTTTTTGGGAGCGGGTGGTTATGTGTGTGTGCCTGTAAGCTAGTAAGGGGTTAGGTAGGTGCAGAACGGCTGTGTTACCAGTGTGTCTCTTTATTTATTGATGAGAAAGCTCAGGAGGAAATGGTGTGGAATAGAAAATCAGCTCAGCTGAAGTCAGTGTCAGATTGCAGGAGATATTATGGTTTTGTGATATATGTGGTGGTGAGACCCAACGGAATCTGATTCTCCTCTGCCTCTGCAAGGTCATTGGTTCTGACAGATTTAGTAGGAATTCCCCAATTCCCAGACACATGGCCCTGTCCAAATTCAAGTTGTAGTGACAGTTTTTATTTAGGTTGCAGATTTACACTCCTTATTGAGTGCAAACCAGTGGGGATTTGGCCAGAGTGGAGCTGTGTTCCGTCTTAGCGTGTAGGCCCTGTTCAATATGTTGGGTATGTCTGCCTAAGTCATTAATGCTACTCAGGAAGGGCAGATTTGTGGAGAGGTGCAAGGGATCTAAGCCAACACTGCACATATTTCCGCAGATTTTTCTTCAAGCTAGCATTGGTCTGATTGAGTAAAATCAACATCCTGGCGTCCAGTTTAGCTTTGTTCCAAAGATACCCAGATCATGAACACTTAGACATCATACTTTGGTTCACATCTTGGATGAAAGGGGAACAAAAGAGAAATTTGCTTCACTAGTGGAGCCCTGATATGTCATAAGGCACCCAAGCCCAGGCCCTCTGGAGGCAAGATGAGTCTCAACAGCTGCTTGGCTAACAGTGAGGTAGGTATCCCTCTCCAGACAGGCAGAATATTTGCCTTTTTTGAAACTATGTCCTACAATTTTCTAAACCAGAAACTAATTTTGACAATAAACAACCCAGAGAGTAGAGGATTAAGGCCTTTCCTGGTTCTAATGAATGGAGCAAGAAATTTTCCATTATTAGCCTGACTTTTGATTCCATCAGAGAATTCAGCTCTATTCTGTTGATTAATACAACTTTTACTAAAGCAAGAGTGAGTCTCCAAAATCCTTCTATTGGCATAAGGCAAATCCTGCTGTGTAATTTTTTTTATGACCAGTGGCATCTTACTTGCTGACATATTTTGTGTTAAGATTTTTGACAGGTGGTCAAAATGAGGCTATAGTTAACATATGTCTTGCTATATTTTGCAGGTACTGTGGTAATGTGTGTGTTTAAAACTCCTACAGAGATCAAGTGACATTAATGCTTTACAAGTTTCAGATACTGGATTAAATTCAAACTTTTATTCAGGCAAAACTTATTCCTACAAGAACAGAAGATCAGTGGTAGTTATTACACTTTCTATGTGAGACAAAGTTGCAGAATTTTCTATAATTTACATTTATATTTGTACACTTTGGAACAGCACAGAGAGAATGCATAAGCAATCTGATAAGCCTCTTCCTGAACATGACATCATTGCTGATAGCAAGTGTGAAGCCATGTTCTAAAAATGAAAATTGACTTTAACAAATAAGAAGTAGGAAGGGCTACAATAATTGAAATTAACTAATGCAACTCTGTAGTTTGTTCATATTATGCGCAGTCAAAAATCATGCATAATTCAGAGATGCGACTGCTAACAGTAGGCTCACATAAGATTATTTAAATTTGTTTCTCTGAACACGAGACATTGATCTTTGAAGTGATCCCTGATGATGTTCTGCTTGGTTCCATCAGCATCTTGGGAGAAGAGTGCTCTATTTTCCCTCTTGCATCAGTGAATATTTATGGGATGTAAAATAGGGATAACTTTAATTACGTATGGAGAGGGAAATGTATGCAGTTCTGAGCAAGACATTTCATTGTAAAATATACCTGAAGTTCTGACAAATAGTATGCTTAAGCACTGATTTAAGAATTAAGTTTTATTGGCTGTTTTCTTTGTATGTATGTGGGCACATAGGTGTGTATTTGTGTGTGTATTTTTTAAATTGAATTTTATTTTTTAAATTCTCACTAATTTTAGTAGTGATGATTATGTTGTTATTCATTTTGTTACAATGCTGAGAGAGAAGCCTATAGCAATTTTCAGTCTAAACAACTAGCTAAGGGATAATAAATGTGGGAGAAAGGGAGAAAGTACCATTATTCTTTTCATGTGCATAATTAGGTCTTGCTTGGCATCACATGAAGTAACACAGGAAAACTCTAAAGCAAACTTACCTGTTCTCATCTTTAAAATCAAGCTCTGCCCAGAAGACTAACCTTCATATATAAATTATGCATAGCTTCTCTATGTTCACAAATGTTCCTCCCATGCCTTCCTCTAAGTGATAGAAATTATTCCCTCCATCTGCTGCTTCTCTTGGAATATTATTTAGAAAATGTTGAGCTTCCCAACATAAACAGATATTTCAGTCTATGGAACCTCGAAGATGCTCTTTTTTTTTTTTTTAATTGGAGTTGCACATAGCAATTATCAGCTGGCAAGTTAAGTGAATTGTAGGATTGGGGCCAGACTGTATTAAGAGCACTCAATAAAGAAAAAAATTGGTGAAGAAAAAACTATGTGAAAAATTACTTGAAAGTATATTATTTGATCTGATTTTCTTAGGAGAGGTACAGTAGCAAAAAATTCCTTTGAAATGAGAAACTGACTTGTATTAAATAACAAACTTACAGATTTTATTTTGAAGAGGGGGAAAAATCATCAGGTTGGGGATTTTTTTATGCACAAGTTCAGTAGAAATCTTTCACATGTTGTTACTCAATATATCATTGTGCTGTGGGTGTTGAGAAGCTACTGAGAGCTTTGCAGGCATGTGCAGCAGATGTACAGTATGTGGGAAAGAATTCAATCCATGGTGAGTCAACAAACCACCTACTTTATCTACAGACAAAATGCACGCATATAAAATGTACAGTGGAAGGGAGCTGACAAATTACTGTCATTATTTAATGATGTATTTCATAGAAGCTTCAAGATATTGGCATGATGCATCCTTTTGTGGTCATCCTTCTGCTTCACTGAAATGGGACAAGATAATTTATTTTAAAAGGAAATAGGTCAGAAAAGTCAGAAAATGTAGGGGAGTGAGTGTTCTGTGGTCAGATGGTGTATTCAAAAGTGGGGTTTGGTTTTCTTCTTCCACAAGGTTGCTGTGAGACCTCTTGTGCATGATGTTGCATGTCTTGCTCTTTTTCTGTCTCTTTGTACTTCTGTGTTTTTGCACTATCCATTACAGCAGTGTGCAAGTGTATGTAAACATTTACAAAATCGGGTAGAACTCACTTGATGGCTGAGAAGTTTTCATTCCCAGCCTTGCCATGGGACATATAGCAGAAGTGAGTATAGGACCTTCCTTGGCACAGCCTCAGGAAAGAACATTACCTCTAAAGCGCTGCAGCTCTTTTCAATACACTGTTATTACTAATGAGGGATTTAAAAAAACACAAAACATAGAAATTTGTATAGTGATTGCTATAATTCTTTGGAAACCTTATGGTTGTACTATATTGCTCCCATGGGTCAGGGAGACTTAAGTCTGGAGGAAGCAGGGGTCTCATGAAGTACTGAACCAGATTATTCAAAACAACTACGCAGAAAGAAGCATAATTCAAGAAAAGTCAATATCTTTATGCATGTTTTTCATCCAACCTCAACTCTGGTCTCCTGTGCAGGCAACATAGACAAATATATATAGACAAATATAGGGACAACCCTGGAGTGTAACTGCTCTTTTGCCTCTCTGCAGCTTGGCTGACACCCTCTGAATAAAAGCAAAGGCCTGCTGAGCCACATCTCCAGACCTTCATGAGAAGCAGGGAGGATTTAGACAAAAGACACACGTACTGATTGCAGCTTTGTAATTGATGTGTTTTTCTGAGGGGTACTGAAATCCAAAATCAAAACACTCCCATAAAATGTTAATAAACAGAGATGCTTTATGGTATTTTTATGGCCTCAATCTGTCATCAGTAACTGAGCATGCACTTTTTTTTCCCTATTCCATGTAATTTTCATGATTAGTGAATTGAATCGTGTTTCTGGGGATTATTATAGTCTGTTTTTCTATATTTTTTGGGAACTCTTAGCAGACATGTGGTAAAACCACAACTTGGCTCACATCTGAGACAGGGAAAAGAAGCCAGGCTGCTTTTCTCATAGTTTTTCATGAAACATGGCAAAGTATTGAAAGGTAAAGTGATCTGACACTCCTTGCAATCTAGAATATCATGTGATAGTAGTTCAGAGCAGTCAAGAAATCCTGTCCTCATTCCTATGCACCTTGAATATATTTCCAGTTTCCTGTGCAATTTGAATACTTTTAAGATAGTGAACTAAAAATGAAATTATATGCAAATGAAAGCATTTTAATAGTTTCTCTGAAATGCCACATTCAGTATTTTCAGTAATCTTTTATACTTTATGGACTTTGATGCTGAAGTTGCTAACAAGGGAGTAACTCCAGATTTTTCATGTAAGAAATTTCTCTTTTATAACTAATAGTTGTAATAATATAGTTGTAGTTTAATAACTAATGTGCCATTATGTGCCAGTAATGCTCTGAACACAGTGTTTCTTTTGCCGTGAATTAAAATTACTTTTATACTGTGAATTATTTTGCTAGACTAGAAAAAACTGCATTAATTCTTGAGTCAAACTTGCATGTAAATGCTGTTTTTAACACCTAAGTATTTCTGTGTGCTATGAAGTACATCAGCAGCGAAGGCAGTTACTGATCAATGTCAGACAACGAAAACCTTTCTCTGAACTGAAGTGCTGGGAGTTTTCCTTCTGCTAGAAGGTACAGCTTTATGGTTTTCTACATTCTGATGTAGATCCAGAGAGGAGGAAGAGCTAGAACCAGGATTTTGCACAGGATGGAGATACTGAATTTGGTTTTGTATGCTAAGTAGTTCAGTTTCTGATGCCTTTAGATATCACTGCAAGAGACTGCAAAATCATCTAAAGCATTGCTATTTAAAAACCACTGTCCATATATCAGCTAATTAACTGCCAAAATGTGTGTGAGGGATCCTCTTGTTGACTCAGTGCTACTGAGCCACATGCTGTATGAGTTTTGCAAAGGTTCTTACATGGGATATTTAACTGTAATGCCCTGTGACATTTATTCCTGGTGTTCTCTGCAGTATAGAAAGTAGCATCTTAACTCTGGACTATCCATTCTATGGGACGCCAGCTGCAGAAGATTTAAGAGATTTGCCCAGCTCTGCCCATTGAGTCAGTGGAGGAATGGTGCAGAATTCAGAGAAAGCTGCTGCTTGTCCCCAGCTTCAAGTGCTGTGCTCTTCTGTTGCATCTTTTATCAGCCCTGACATTTTTAGACAAAATGCTCTTTTCTTTCTTTTTTTTTTTTTCTTTAGATTGTGCAACAAAGAAAAGATGCCTAAAATGAAAGGACAATATAATTTTGATAAGAATGTGCGCAAAACACTGGAGACCCTAAATCCAAAGTATATGCTGAATAAGTGTGGAATTTTTAAATTGGTTTTAGTGTTACATAAACCATATGTACCCATGTACAAGAGCAATATTCTAAGACTAAAATTGAATATTTGCTATTTTCCCTCTTAAAGATTAGGGAAAGATTATATAAATACAGGAGAATTGGAAAGTATAGTATTTCATATTGCAAAGCTTCTTAAACAGATTAAATTATACACAATCTGCATTTGATTTTGTATAAGCTTTTTATAAAATGGCAGAGCAGGAAATTTGTGGGAAAAGCAAGTCTTTTAGTAAGATTGCTTCCATGGGTCTATATTCTAATTTTTTTAGTCTTTTATTTACTGACATAAAAAAAACCACATTTGATTATAGAATTGAAGAAATGCATCCTTTCTAAATATTCCAAGAATTTGGTCTGAAATGTAGTTTAATCTAAGATTTCTCCCCATCGTCCTGCCATTTAGCTATTTCAATAGTATTTATTTTTGCCTCAAGAGCTGCTCTAAGAATGGAACTGTTTCTGTTTAGTAGATTTCTCTGGCTTGAAGATGTGATGTGTGTGAGGGTTTTCAGGTGGCAGCTCAGTTTTGCTCCTGTACATTAGGGTTTGTACAGTAAATGAAGGGTCTGTGTTTTTTGGGATTCCTAATTAATTTAATGCAATAGAACTTGAACACAAAAGGCATGCTGAGGTAACTTATGGTTTCCTTTAAACTGTTCCACTTGCAAGTGCATCTGTCAAAGCTAGTAGACATACAATATTAAATACAAAAAACCTCAACATATTTACAGATGGGAAGTACAAAATTTACTTTCAAAATATAATATATATCTTAGCTTCTTGCTCTTCAGGATCTTGGCAAATAATAAGTGTAAGGAAAGTAATCAGAAATTCCCCAAGTTGCCTATAATTATTGTCCCTGCTGGCAGCGTAGCTTCTGGAAATATATATAAGGGTCTGATGATAAAGGCAGAACTAAACCAGTGCAATGAAGGTTCTTAAAATTGTTCATTCACAAGGAATATAATGAACCATGTCTAAGACACCATGTGCTGTTGCCTAATGTACTCTAAGAGGACAGCATGTGCACCCATCAAACACAGCCGTAAAGAAATGATGGCAAGAAAGCTTAGAATTCTGCAGTCATAACATTCAGGCTGCATTCATATCAGTAGGAAACAACCACAACCCAGGGTGACAAATTCTTCTGGCCCACCATAGTGCAGGCAAGTTATCAACTTATAGTATATGTGAACCCTGAATCTTATTTTCTGGTTCATTGATATGTTATGCCAAAAACCTGTTGAGAAATATCAGAAGTTTAATAAAAAGCTATTGCACAAGGGAAAAAAAACCAAACCAAAGCAACAACAAAAACAAACAAATAAACAAAAAACCCGAACAAACAAACCTGTTAAGACAAATAGCACTTATGGGAAAAGATATGTAAAGAAGCAGAAAATCTCCTCAGGCTCTATTTAAATAAATAAGTAGTGCATAATCATAATAATAAATACTATGATTTAGGATTAAGATACTAAGGCTTAAAGGATGCTGTAAGACTCATTTCACTTCACAAAGGATTAGGTTTGCAAAGTTTTAACTAGTAGTAAGCTTATAATATGAAGAAAAAAATGCAAAAAAAACCCCAAACAAACACACAAAAAACCCCCAACAAAAACAAAACAAAACAAAACCATCAAAAAAAACCCCTGAAACATCTTTTGAGATGTATAAATGTGTCCCCACTGCATCCCATTCTTCTGACACATAAAGCGGTCAGACTCTGTTCTGGGAAATCCCATCACTGACATAGAGCACATTTTTATCTGGTTGGATGTGTGTACTTGTTTTTTCTTCAGCTGTCAACAATTTAGACACGTCTTCAAAATGTTACAGTAACTCAATCATTCTCAACTCTCACAGTAGATCCTGGAAACTAGAATCTCAAAGTGCTTAGGTTAGTTTCCATGAGTTTGTAATTCACTCTTCTTTTTGTCGTGAGAGTTATATAAGCTGTTTCTGAAGGCAACCTGGATAGTTAATGGAAAGAGAGAGAGTTGTTCTCAGTTCCCTTCTCCTGCAGAAGTTGCTGATGAGTACCTAACAAGAAAAATGCCTGTAGTCTTCAGGTGTATTTTCTTCTTAGCTGGACAGACATGAAGGTGGAAAGAAGTTACATGCTTTAACACTGAAGACTGAGGGAGTATTATTTGATCATTTAAACCTTCCAATCTTTGTTCTCTGTTGCGTTCTCAGAAGCGTGTGATGGGAGCAAAAAATTCTCTTCTGTCCCACCAGATAAGTGTAATAACTTGGTCTTGTTCCCCTACAATCACTTTTAAAGAGGCGTTCAGAGCAGGAGAGGCTCTTGCAAGCATGAGCAGGAGATCCACTGCCTGGGGAGGGGGCTAGCTCGAAGCAGCAAATTCCTTATACCCTGTGCAGTTTCTTTACTTGAATCCAAGGAGTTGCAGATTAATAGATTGCACATCTGTAACCAGCAGACTTTCCTGGGCTAAGCATCTGCCAGTAGGCCAGTAGATCTTGCTCTTCAAACAATGTAGCCCAGAAGATTGCTTGTTGGCACCAAACTTGTATGTCACCTTGGTATTAGTCACTGCAGTTGCAGGTACATTGGTGAATCAGACAGGTAGAGGAATAGCATGTTTAATCCAGTTAAGTTAACATATTTAATCCAAAGAGTTGCAATCAATGACTCGGTGTCCAAATGGAGATGTGTGAGGAGTGGTGTTCCTCAAGGGTGGGTACTTGGACCAGTGCTATTTAACGTCTTTGTTGCCAAAATGGACAGTGGCATTGAGTGCACCCTCAGCAATTTTGCTGATGACACCAAGCTGTGTAGTGAAGTCAACATGCTGGAGGGAAGGGATGCCATCCAGAGGGACCTTGACAGGCTCAAGAAGTAGTCTCGTGCAAACTGCATGAAGTTCAACAAGGCCAAATATAAGGTTTTGTGCCTGGGTTGAGGCAATCCCATGCACAATTACTGGTTGGGAGGAGTAAGGATTGAGGACAGTCCAGAGGAGGAGGACTTGGGGGTAGCGGTGGACCAGAAGTTCAACATAAGCCATCAAGATGCACTTGCAGCCCAGAAAGCCAACTGTATCCTGGGCTGCATCAGAAGCAGCATAGCCAGCTGGTCGAGAGAGATGATGCTCTACTCTGCTCTGGTGAGACCCCACCTGGAGTACTATGTCCAATTCTGGAGTCCCCAACATAAGAAGAACATAGTGTGTCCAGAGGAGTGCCATGATGATCAGAGGGCTGAAGAAAGGCTGAGGAAGTTGGTGTTGTTCATCCTGGAGAAGAGGAGTCTCCTAGATGACCTTATAGCAGTTTTCCAATACCCAAAGGGGGCTTACAAGAAAGCTGGGGTAGGGTTTTTTACACAGGTGTATAGTGAGAGGACATTGGGCAATTGTTTGAAACTTAATAGAGGGGAGATTCAGGTTGGACATTAGGAAAAAGTTCTTTCCTGTGAGGTTGGTGAGATGCTGGAACGGGTTGCCTAGGGAGGTTGTGGATGCCCCCTACCTGGAGGTCTTCAAGGCCAGGTTGGATGGGGCAACCTGATCTAGCAGGAGGTGTCCCTGCCCCTGCTGGGGGATTGGAACTAGGTGATCTTTAAGGTACCTTCCAACCCAAACCATTCTATGATTCTGTGATTCTGTGAAGTAGTATTGTTCCTCTAGACTGGTCCTATCTCCTTCACTTTGTTGGGACATACTGTTACGAACAACTGCTGCAGCTCCAGCTTATTAGTTTAGCCATATCTCAACTTAAAAATCCATGTAAATATGATTTAAAAAAGGAAATGCTGCCACTACTGTGGCAACATTGCTTGTTTATCTTTTTTTATAGGTTGAAGCATGTCAGTTTGTTTTTTTTTTTATAATATTTAAGTTAAGAAACTACTGAGCTCCAGATTAATTTTTTTTTTAATTTTTTTGAAAGGCAGTCTGGAGGGCTGCAGAATATACAGACCATTACATTTTGATTTCTTTGATCTAGCTTCACCCAAGCTGAAAAACAATGATGTGTATCAGTTTGAAGGTGATGGAAGTGTTTAAATTACATTCTTTGAGTACTTTTTTGCTAATAAATTCCTCTTTGCTGGGTAAAAAATGTTCTTAATTCTTGAAGAAGGACTTATTTTTAATACATGTTGAAGGTAAATAAACAAACAACAACAATAACAGGAAAATCAAGCACCAGCTGGCCTTCTGGCAAGCAAAAATTCTGTTTTTTCTGATTTCTGTTACCATTGTCAGCAACATTGACAGCTGCTAAATGTAAACCCTGGTAGCATAATAAATGCTTGCAATTAACATCTATGTTTCATTTGCCAACTCTTAGTCTGTTTTGTCATATGAGAAGCAGATGCTCTTAAGAAATATTCAACCCTGTAGCAGTAATTCTAATGGTAAAAGTAATAGAAATTTTGATTAGCATTTTTTTTTCTTTTAATTTCCTTTAGATATCCCTTTAAGGGATCACTTTTCATCTGGAAGTTGTAACTTCTAAAATTTGAGTGAATTTAGAATAGACATTATTATATTTAGGAGTAAAGTCTTATATAAACCATGCAAAAGCTTTATTTATCCTATAGCGGTACATTATGATAATTTATATAAAATACTGCAAACCATTTCATTCTTTTGTACTTCATTGTGGACTTCCCCATTATACTGAAAAGATAGAGACAAAAACCTATCTCATTCAAGGTTAATGGCAAGTTTCCCACTGTCTTCAGCTGTGCCAGGATTTCATGCTTATGTGTTTCCCACAGGGCTCCATGTTTGGATATCATGGCTCTTCACAGACACCTCAGTGGTGGTGGTGTTGGTATTTACCTTCATGGGTTACTAACTTTGGCTCTGTTTTTGCAGGTGAAAGGGAGCATGCAAAAGTGGGAGCAATCCATTTGCCTTCTCTCTCATTAGGCACAAATGCTGTTTTCATATTCCTTTTTCATATAAGGAATGCATTTTGTTCCTTATCTTTATTTGGAAAACAGGCTTTGTCTAACTTGAGAACAAGGTGTGTTAGAATCTTAACCAGTTCCAGCAAGAAAGGCTAGTGAATAGATGCAAGAACAAGTCCTCCTTAAAAACCTTTCTCCACATCTAGCTTGGATTTCTCCCAAGTTTTTAGTAACTAAATGATTAGCTCTATTATTAGCAGACTGTTGTTTGCTCTGAGTGTATGTCATCAAACTGTGTAGATGCATCCACTGGTTCCATCAGAATTAGACACCTTTGCCCCTCCAGAGCCTGGGATATGGAGTGCGATCTCACTGCTCCAAGAGTAAGCATTGGGCAAAGCAGACTGAAAAGGCTGCACTGCTGTGAATCCAAGCTGCTCCTGGCTCAGATGCAGCCATGTAGAATGTCTTTCTAAAGTCTTTACTTTCCAATGTGCTTCTGTATACAGCTTTAAGTTATGCAGTGTCATAAACCATAACATTTCTTCTGTTATTTTTTCAGTGTGTATACATTATCAGGTGTGCTGCTGAACAAACTCCTGTGATGGCAGTACACAGCTGCTGAATTCAGCAGTGGTTGCACTATGACTGCAGTCTTCCTTTCCTACAGCCTTGGAGTTAAGCCCATTATGCCCCTTCAGAGCTATGCATAGCTCTGAAAATTATGTTTTGACCCTAGGTTTGTCTGTAGACAATGTGTGCCTTGTCTTTCTTGCACAGGAATTTGCTAGTTTTGGCATCCCACATCTGCTGTGAGGGTGAGCACTGACAGTTAATGAATGGTGTATGAAGTCTCTGATTGAAATCTCTGTGGATCTCTGTGTACAGAGACCATACAGCATTATCCGATAGATAATTATCACGTGTTGGATTTCCTTTTATATTGAGGATTGCTTTGACATTTTGGGGCTAATTTGGTTTTCATCCATATAAAAACACCAATAGAAAGCCATTAGATGTAGTCGTGGTTTTGACCATGTCCTTTTTACACTGCTCCTGTTGTCTTGCCTTTTCCATGCGTTAATGGATTCTGGTAGCTGGATGCAGTTAGGAGCTATCAGCCAGGTGAGCAGCTGAAAGATATGGAGTTCAGTCCTCTGTGTACTATGTTGGTAAAAATATTTCCTCTATACTGACTACAGGGTCAAAGCAGAACTTCCTAATGGGATAGTCTAATTGTCCAGAATAATGCATCAGATCCTATGAGATGGTAATCTTGCCTTACCAGCATTTCTAGACAGCGGAGGTGTCTTGAGTACTAGGTGGGAGTTGACTTATGCTCTAAAAAGGACCTGTGAACTGGAGAAGATTATCCACAATAGATGATGGATAATCCATTTGTTCCCTTGTCTGTTAATACTAATGGACTAGCTGATCTGCATCTAACCCCACACACTCCCTTCTCTGAGATGATACAGTTTTCAGTCCTGCTCTGAAGTGGGCAGGATTGTACCTTGCAACATCCTTATGCACTGCAGTGTCATAATCCTGTGGGATTTTGGCCCCACAGTTACCTCTACAAGGACCTTGGCTTCAGTTGCCTAGTTCTTCAGAGGGGTCTGTAGAACCTGCAATAGCTAGTTTTGATCAGAAGGTCATCACAAATTAAGGATCTGGCCATGTATTTGGCCATAGAGCAAAAGCATGGGTAATGCTTTGAGGTGACTTGTATCTCACTGCTGTAGAACATCATTCAAAAATGTGTCTGTTTTCTTACATTTGATGTTTGTCAACTTGACTCTTACTCCTCTGAACCAAAATCCATTCTAAGATGAAGCTGACAATACATGAGCAGAAAGTCAGATGGTAAAGGCTAGTCTGAGAGAAAATTCTGAGTACTCTTGGGATGTCCAGTTTTTACTGTTGGTAACATCACAAGAACTGAAAATTTCACTAATAAATGTTCCAAGTGAACTGGGAAAAGTTACATTTTTAGTGTCTTATCAGAATTTTACAGCATTTCCTCTTTTCATAACAACTTCATAATCTGTTCCTTATGTAAATATTTCTTAATGAACTGAAGGTCATGTCTCTCTAAGGAATGAGGTCTTGAGTTACATTGTGCTTGTAAGTAACAGATTCATAAAAGAGAAGTCTGAGTGAGGAGAGGAGAAAAAAAAAGTTACCCATATGTTTCTAATTAATTTCCTTGGTATCCTCTTTATAATGAAGAGAATTAACAAAATATGTGCGTATCTTACTCTTGATTTAATTTTTTTTATTTTTTTTTTTAAAAGGCAAAAAAAAGCACTAACTATCCAGCTGGCAGAGAGTTTTCAACAGATTCAGGCTACGATGTAGGAGGTTGAAAAGAACTAGTGCAGTGCTTGACAAATAGTCTCAGACCAAATAGAAGTGTTGAGTGAGCTAGTGGGTTTGATGTGGAAAAAGCTGGGAGGAGAGTGCAAACCTGAAATGAGTATTGTAATGTGGAAGTATATTTATTTTAATCTAAATTTTTCAAAATAAAAATCAAAGTGAAATACAGACAAGTGAGAGGGGGGGTCATAATTCACTTTCTGGGAGCAAAAATGGTGAGTACTAACAAAATACAGAAAGAAACATCACTAATTTCATTTCACTGGACCTTTTAGTTTGAAGGAGAAGTGAAGTTCATGTATTTCTCTGGGCTTTACTGAATCTTTATGTTTTCTTAGGAATGGAGTTGTTTTCCAGATCAACTGCAATTTTCTAAGGAGTTTATTATTTGGAGTATTTTTTTAATTGCAATTTATGAGGTCATGTGATAGAAGAGACATTTATCTTAAAGAAAAATAAAAGTATTAGTATAGTAGAGGATCTAAAATTGGAAAGCACACAAAAAACATCTCAGTTAAAGGTATTTCTTTCAAAATATTGTAAAATCATAATTAGTTTTGTATTAAATTATAAAAGAATATTTATCGTATCTGCAGTATTGCTATGTATTTGGTAAACTTTGTAATCTATGGGGAATGTCTTTGGCATATATTGCCATAAATCAATACTATCATTCGTCTATTTTAGCATGGTAGCAGGGAAAAATGGATACTGCATCTGCTAGTAGAGGTAGGAAAGAAGTCAGTCCTGGATGAATATCCACCCTATGGTGGAAACAGAGGTTGTGCCTCTGCAAAATGAACACAAATGAAGTAGCTGGGACCTTTCACATCTCTGTTTGCAGCATGGGATAGTGGATAAATCACCCAAATCTGTGTTCAGGAAGGTAGGTGAATACCAGTGAAAACTCTTTCACATCCGCAAGTGTTGAAGAAGCTATTCGGCTCCAGAACTAAGAGCTGGTCTTCCTTTATAGGAGTGGGTTGCTGAGAGCTAATTAATGATCTTTTCCTCTCTGTGCCACCTTGGAAGGGGGAATGGCCTTTGGCAATTAGAATGAACAGCTCATGGTGGATGTTTTGGTAGGGATGCATTTATTACAAATCAATAAATGAAAACCCAGGAAAAAGAGATCAAGAGGCTGCTGCTGATTAAGTGTTATTTAACTTCTCCAGGAAATGAATTCTACCTGTTAACGTTCACAGGATCCATGACACTTAACACTTGGTAACTGCTTTTGTGCTTTCTTGAGTTGGAATTTTAATTTCTTCACATAGTGAGAATACTAACTATTACAATTACAATTTGTTTAGAACAAATAACTCTTGTGCAAGTCCTTATAAAACAATGAGGAAAACAAGCTGATTTTGATATGAGAAATTTCCACAGAGGGAGAAAGGGAGATTGTTGTCATCTTAGCAGCTTGATAACTTTGTCAGCAAAGAAAATTACTGAAAGTCAGAAATTTTGATGGGGATTGAGCAAAGTACTTGCCAGAATAAGAGAGAATGGAGCATTCCAGGAATTCATTCTGCAACATCTATACTTATCTTGAACAAAGCACAGGAATCTGCTTAAACTCTTGAAGAGCGGATTATGAAGAGCTTAAGAACTTCAGTTATGAATAAATAAACATGTTTGGCTTGACATAGGTGTAGACTGTGCACAGTTGCTATGTATGGCTTTTCCATGGCTGTATGAGCTTACCAATTGCCCTTCTGCAAT
>NW_009954544.1:984633-996298 GCF_000747805.2 Chaetura pelagica
TTTTCTGCTTCTTATCATTAAAGGTTTTTATTTTAGCAGCTACTTCCTCTCACAGCAGCAAAACAGGACTGATAACTGTGATAGACCTTGACATGGAGTTTGACATTAGGCAAAACCTAAGTGCTCCTATCCTTCAGCCAGCTAGACCTTCTTTTGGTAAGTAGTAGATGATTCTAGTTGGTGTTAAGCTCAGGACTGAGTCAGAGCTGAGATCTGTATTTGCCATCTGTTATCATGGTACTGATCAGCTGTATCTGGCTGTAGGTAGTTGTTAGTACCAAGTTCCCACTGGCATTACAAGAAAAGTGATGGCATGCCTGACTTATAAATAAGATCATGGTATATCAGATGCTTCCCTTTCCTGTTACACTTCGAGGTGTAATAACAGATCTTTATCACAGCCTGCTTTTTCATGCCTTCATCTGAAGCCCAGCAATCTTCAAACTGATGTCTTAACTGCTTTGGGAAACTGAAATTTGCTACTTGATAGGCCTTGTTCTAAGAAAGAGGCAATTAGATGCAATTAGATGCTGAGAGGCTTGGCACCTAAGCAGAGGTATCAAATGTTATGTATACACCCTGGACTGTTCTGCCTGGCCTCCAACTGCAGCTCCACAAGGCTGCAGATATCCCTGGATTCGATGTCAAATCTGCCAGCCCCAAGCAGATGTCTCAGACACCCAGCCTGTCTCAAAGGCGTATATTTAGGGTAGTGAGTCACTCTTTCAGTAATAGTTACGTATACATTTCAAGGCAAAACAAAAATAATACACAGAGTTAGCTTTATTTGTAATTAATTGATGGGAAACAGCTTCTTCTATAATAATATATATTTATAGTGTGATAGAAATACTTGGCCAACTGTGCAGCTTTTCTTTACTTGCTGAGATCAAAAACAGGACGACATTTGCCCCCAAAATTGAAGTAACCTCTAATCTGTGGTAGACAAATGAAATAATAGTAATGTAAGAAATTAGTTTATTGTTATTCCCTTGCAAACAAGCCCATATTGATGTTCATAACCATATATTATGTATTGCATTAGTCTACATTAATGTTTATCATTTTTGCACTTGTGGATAGTGCTAATGACTAATCTGTAGATTATGTGGTGCCATATTGACTTAAATAGACTATTTTAATGCCATTATGAGTATTTTCTAGTAAAAGAATTAAATTATGCTTATATTTAATGCTATTGCAATGGAAAATTGACTGCAAATCAAAACCATAATACATAGGAGCTACCTGGAAGGTGCACAAGATCAATTGGCTCAGCTTTAAAGATGTTCAGTGTATCTCTTTTAAAAATAATGCAGTCTGAAGAGGCATATTCTCATCTCTTGTCATTCAGTAATCAGATGACTTTTAAAAGTGTGTCCCACCTATAACTTAATACTATCTCTCTTTGTCACATCTTTTGTACGGCAATCTTAAACAAAAATACTTCAGTCTTAGAAAGGAATGGTGGGACACTGTCACTGTGCAGAAAATAAAGTATTTAAAAATTATTTGCCCACAATTTGGAAGGAGTGAATTCTTACCCCATCAAATTCAATGGGAAAGCTGGCACTGACCTGGAGCCAGAGTTTCATCCAGGATGCCTTCATGCCAGCAGAAAGGCAGCCAGATCTCTTGTCATGATTTTTTGTTCCAGCACCACTTTCTTGTTCAAAAGTATTTTTTCTTATATTTTTATTTCATTTGGCTTTTACCAAATGAAGTAGTCACAGAGGCTGTGAGATGAATTTTCACCAAGACAAGAAGTTAAACAGGTTATGTCTGGTTACTTGAAAAAAAGAGCAATCCAGTTTCTAACCTAACTAGAGTGCAGTTGTGGTAGGCTTGGTTCTGGTTCTCTTAGGACAATAGAAATAAAATAATTTGATCAGCACCAAGGGACAGTATATTATGCTATATATATATACTAAGAGGGACAGTGTATTATGCTATAAAAACAAACTTCAAGATTAGTATTGACTCCTGATTGATAAATCCCTTGTACTGATTTTCTTGATTGTTGGTGTTACATATATGGAGGAATATTTTTATTGACCTCTTTTAAGTACAGTATGTGTCCCTGTTACAATATGGCCTATTTTGTTTCTCACTTTTCAGTATGTTTCTACAAGATCCTGTGTGTGTTCTGATGAGGTGATATTCCTGTTCTCTCAACTTCTGAATAGCAGTAGCTAAAGGTTTCATATCTTGGGCTTTCTAAATGAAAATTATACCCTGAAATACATTAACTCCAGTTCTGATTTTTCTGACTCTGGGCACTTGGTGCCCACTAGTTACAAACCTCCTGTTACATGCACCCTCAGGCACCACTCAGATTAAATGAGGCCTGGGCTGTATCTGTGCAGCTCTTCAGATGATTCAGATGAATCAGATGATTCTGGCAGCCAAAATGAAGCAGCACAGGACAGCTATTTACAGCCTTAGATCCTTGTAAAGCACTTGGAATGGGGAAACCAGAAGTGATAATGATCTGAGTAACAACTGCTCATGAGCTTTAGGAATGTAGAAAGCCAAAGGGTCAGCAGCTTATCTCCCAAGCTGGAGAACAATACATAGTTGAGATAGTAGCACACCTACAGGTGTCTAGCATCTTGCAGAAGGCTGAACCCAAGGTGAAACCACTTCATGTAAGGACCAGGCCACCAGCACGGAGTCAGACACATTGAGCTGAGTGAGACACCTGAGCTGGCTTCCTCCAAGTCCATGGTGTTGGTCATAAGTGGACTGGAGAGACAGGAGCATTATGGGACGTGAGGGTGTCCAAACAGAATGTGTGAGTGTCAGAGCATTGAAATCCTAGCATGGAAAGCACTTACATTCACCCAGTGTAGCCATCTCATTTAGTAAATAAATCTTAGACCTGGCAAGTAAGCAATATGCAACTAAGTGGTTCTTGCAAATACTCCATCCTAAATTTCCCTGTAGCACCCACAAATATCAAAACACAAGTTAACCTGGCACAGAAGGATGTCAATATGCATACTAACTTTTCCAGTTTTCTACTTGGTAGAATTGGCACTGTTAGCAACTTTGTATCTTGTATGTGCATTTGTTTTGGAGACTTTTCCCTGAGCTACAGCAACTTGAGGAGATTTCTCAATGCTAGAATTCAAAGACACTTTTTTTGAACCATGAGAGGAGTCAGTATGTATCTTAATGGAAGTAGGTAACAGGAGCTCAAGGAAGAGCTGTAGGGATTCCTAGTATTTTACAAGGAAGAAGCAGGGCAATAAGTGGTATTACAACTGTGGACTTCTGTGAGGATAACTTTGTACTCTTCAAAGATCTACTTGCAGGAATCCCATGGGCTAAAACTCTGGAAGGCAAGGGAGCCCAGTAAAGTTGGTCAGTTTTTAAATACCACTTCCTCCAAGCCCAAGATAGGTGCATCCCTTCCAGTAAAAAAACAGGTAGAGGTCCTAAGAGACCTGCACAGATAAGCAAGGAGCTTCTGAAAAAAGTCTTGTGGAAGAAAGAAATTTACAGTTCATGGTAGAAGGGACGTGTCACTTGGGAGAACTATAGGGACGTTATCAGGGTATACAGGATGGTAACAAGAAAAGCCAAAAGCCTCTTAGAACTAAAGCTGGTAAAGGAATTAAAAGAGAACAAGAAAGGTTTCTTCAAATATGTCAGTAGTAAAAGGAAGAACAGGGAATATGTAGGCCTACTGCTCAATGAGGTGGGAGCCCTGGTAATAGAGGATGCAGAGAAGGCAGAGTTGGTGAATACCTTATTTGCTTCAGTCTTTACTAAGTCCAGCCCTTATGAGCTTCAGACCCCAGATATAGGAGAGGAAGCCTGAAGAAGGGAAGAGTCTCCACTAGTCAATGAAGAGTGGGCCAGAGATCAGTTATGCAAATTGAATATCCACAAGTCCATAGGCCCTGATGGGATGCACCCAAGAGTGTTGAGAGAGCTGATTGGTGTTGTTGCTCTACCACTCTTCATCATTGTTGAAAGATCACGACAAACAGAAGAGGTGCCTAAGGACTAAAGGAAAGCCAATGTCACTCCAGTCTTCAAAGAAGAAAGTCTTTCAAGAAGAAAGATCCAGGAAATTACAGACCAGTAAGCCTCACCTCCGTCCCTGGAAAAATGATGGAGCAGCTCATTCTGAAGGTCTAAGCACATGGAAGAGGCTAAGGCTATCAGGAATAGCCAGCATGGATTTACCAAGGGGAAATCGTTTGACTAGTCTGATAGCCTTCTATGATGTTGTGACTAAATGCATAGATGTAGGGAGACAAGTGGATGTAGTCTACCTTGACCTTAGCAAGGCTTTTGACACTGTCTCCCATAACATCCTTGTGAGCAAGCCCAGGAAATGTGGGATAGAAGAAAGGACAGTGAGATGGATTGAGAACTGGCTACACAACAGAGCCCAAAGAGTGGTGATCAATGGTGCAGAGTCCGGCTGGAGACCTGTAACTAATGGAGTCCCTCAGGGATCACTGCTGGGTCCAGTCCTGTTCAACATCTTTATTAATTACCCTGAAGAAAGGACAGTGTGTTTTCTTAGCAAGTTTGCTGATGATATGAAACTGGGAGGATCCTGTGTGATGTACTCTAGGTGACCCTGCTCTGACAGTGGGATTGGACTAGATGATCTTTCGA
This sequence comes from Chaetura pelagica, assembly GCF_000747805.2. Taxonomy (NCBI): domain Eukaryota; kingdom Metazoa; phylum Chordata; class Aves; order Apodiformes; family Apodidae; genus Chaetura; species Chaetura pelagica. The sequence continues at coordinate 989,272 of NW_009954544.1, forward strand.
GGTCCCTTCCAACCCTTAGGATTCTATGATTCTATGATTAGCTGATTCACCTGAAGGCTGTGTAGCCATTCAGCAAGATTTGGACAGACTGAAGACCTGGGCAAAGAGGAACCTAATGAGGCATATTGCATCCAGTTCTGGGTTCCCCAGTTCAAGTGGGACAGGGATTTACTTGAGACAGTCCAACAGAAGGCTATGAGGATGATTAAAGAACTGAAATACCTGCCTTATGAGGAAAGGCTGGGAGACTTGGGGCTGTTTAGTCTGGAGAGGAGAAGACTGAGAAGGGATCCAATTAATGTGTATAAATATATGAGGGCTGGGCATCAAGAAGGAGGAGCCAGTCTCTTTTGAATCATGTCCTGTAATAGGATGAGGGACAATGGATTCAATCTAGAGCACAGGAAGTTCCACCTCAAATGAGGAAAAACGTCTTTACTGTAAGGATCACAGAGCATTGGAACAGGCTCCCCAGAGAGGCTGTGGATTCTCCTTCTCTGGAGACTTTCAAGACCCGTCTGGATGCATTTCTGGGTGACCTGCCCTAGATTTGGTCCTTCTCTGGCAGGGGGGTTGGATTCGATGATCTTCAGAGATCCATTCCAACCCCTAACATTCTGTGATCCTGTGATTCTGAACAACCATTTATTACTCTGTGACTGCACAAGACTCCTTCTGACATTCTTACTTTTACTCTGCATAGCAATTCTTCAAATTATTAAGAATGTAATAGTATTTGAAGTCACTGTCATCATCTGACCTGCTGCTTTGCTGTTTCTACATAACTGGCTACATGTACTGACCTGCTCGCGTGGTGTCAAGTTGCAGAGGAAGGTTTTAAAGAGCAGATTCTGATGGCATCTGTGAGAGACGTAGCCATTCTTTGAAAAAGGAGTAATCTATACTTGGCCTGCCAAACCCTATCTACTTGAAAAGGCTGAAGATTTTGACCTCCTTAGTCTACTTTTAAAAAATATACTATAACAGGGTATGGTGTGAAAGACTAGTATAATAAAAATCTTAGGGTCATCCTCTGTAATAAATAAGTGAATAGGTTGCATTCCTTTTAATTTTGTCCCTAATTTTTTTCAAATTTAATCTAGATTTAATCTAGATTGGTTTTGCCATTATTTTTTCTTCTGATTCCACTGAAGTCTGCAGGCTTCGAGGGAAGGACAGATTTGGTAACTCACAAGTTTCTAATTTCCTGATTTAGTTATTTGCTCCCAAAGTTAAGGCAGGACATTCACAAGACAGATTGCTTTCCCATTTGAGCTCTCATGGAACATGCTTAGGGTATAAAGTGAATTATTTTATTTTGAGTAGAAAAAAAGATAACTTTCTTTTTGATTAATCTGAAGGGTTTAATTTTATGTATTCTCCCAAACAACTTGTTATAAAATGCCATTCCTTGCCTTTTTTGCTTATAAGTATTTTCCAAATAAATGTGATTAGTTTCCTATTACTTCTTAAAACAAAACAAAAAACACCATGTTCCTGAATAAAAGTATTTTTATCTTAGAGGAAAATCTTTGTAAGAGGGCCTTCTGTAGTGTAGAAAACATCACTCCCATCCCTGTTTCCAAACTAAGTGGTGTAAGTACTTCTGATCAGTTTTCCCCTGTAGGAGAGCTCTTACCTAGAAGCAACTTGATGAATTTTGCAAACCTTCCTTCAATAAACCTAGTTTTGTGTAAATTGGATCGAAGTATCACCAGTAAGATTTACATGAAGTTTAAAGTGTTTAGAATCCGAGAAAAGAACATGTTCAGAAATCAGAACTGATTTGACCTGAATACATCACTCTTGTTAACTTGAGTATGTGTTATGGAATCATTATTCAAGACACTCATGTTGAAAAGGTTTAAAATTTAACGAGATTTTTCCTGACAGAGCAAATAATTGACCGATAAGTACGTACACTTTTGACCATATTCGTTGTTATTATAACCCCACTGAACTTTCAGCAAGACTGAAAGGCAGCAAAATATTCACTAATAATTGTGTTGGTACAGAAGGGAACTTTATAAGAATTGTAAGTGTTTTTTAAGTCTATCAATAATTAAATATTTTTCTAAGAGGTGATCTAATGCTTATTGTTACATCATTTGTGAATAAAATAAAATACAGGCCACAACAGAAAGTAATGTAGTTCACTGAAGGACAAAAATATATATTTTGTGTGCTCAAAACAGTGCTCACTACTCAAGTTAAAAATTACATGTGTAAATCTGTCTGCTTTTATCCTCTAGATAATCAATCTCTTTTGCTGTGTTGCCCCCAGATAAAGTATAGGAAAGGCTCTGCCTGTGCTGGGAGAGATTCTGTGAAGACAGCAAATCTTCCCAGATTGGTATCTCACTAAAATTAATTTACCCATGTAAGAATGGGTACTTGGGAGGTGGCATTGTCTGATCTCTGTCCTCTGCTAGTAGAAGCTTTGCTCCTGCAGTCACATATTTCCTGAAATAACTGGTAGGTTCTGATTGGATTTGGCAAGTGTCAGATGTGTCAGAAAGTTTTTAAAGACTGAGAGGGTATTCCTTCTTTCAAAAAAAAACTTTCCCTATTCTGCTGTGTGTAGAGGACTTAATGGGATAAAAGCAGTATTGCTTTACTAATAGTGCAGTGTCAGTCTATCTGGGTACAGCTACACTGGAGCTGGAGCTGAGTTGCTAGGTGGGTGGGCATAATGGCTGAGTGAGCAGGAGTTGGCTTGCTCAGGCAGCAGCTGGGGCAGTACCATTGCAGCAGTATGTCAGCCACCCAAATAATTACCTGAGGTCCTTGGGCAGGTCGTGTCAGCTTACATGAACACAATTTCATTGCTGCCAAAATGTCAGTTGGAGCTGGCTTGAGCCTGCCTGTCTGTGTTGCTGCTGCTCCTCCTGACCAGAGTCCATGGTGTGCCCCTTGTAAGCTCATAAGGAGGTTAATAGGTCTTGCCATAGATTGTTGCAGTAAAAGCAGTAGATGTTCTTTACATTTCTGTATTAGTCACCATCCAAATACTTCATTATGGATTACATTAATGAATAATGTCTAAATAGATTTTGAATGAGTATTTCAGTCTGTGCTGTTCCACATATGGAAATTGAGTTGAGAATCTTTTTTTTTGATCTGCAAGCAAATCTTTCTGCAGAGGAAAAATATTATTTTTAACTAAAGAAAAAGAAAACAAAAGACCACTTCATTCCCAGATGCAGCATTTTACTTCTCTCTGATCAGCATTGGCAGCTGTTCATTTTCTGCCTGAGTGAATTCAGTCATTTACCTTACGAGTGATGAATGCCTTATGGCACTTGCCTGTCTATATTTTACTACTGTTTAGTCTCAGCCTGAAAAAAACCTTCTATTTCTTTCTGGATCTGCTAGTAATATTTCATTGAAATAATTATTTATAATTTTTCTGAATTGAGTTAGAAAGCAAATAATCTAATAGACAGCAACTTTGTTATGCCACGCTCAGGTGAATTCAGGATGGAAACCCAAGCAATTATGTCAGTGTTACAGGAGAAGGGAGTTTCAGGTTCAAGCAGCAGGTATTACTAGACAACAAGTTGTCTTCTCTGAAACAGATTAAATTTTATTGAAATTTGTTTAATTACTATCTTTTTTTTTTTTTTTTTTTCCCTTTGTGTGACCCAGATTTTTATTTGCTGAAGTTTTAAATCATACTGGCCTATTGATGATATATGAAGTTTGAAATTTACAGCTGTGGGAGAGGTCACTACAAAGCTCATGCCCCGATGTACTGTTAGGCCTGTAATTGAGATTTCCTAGTACTCTCTGGTTCTGAGGGTTAAAATTCACCTACATCCTAGTTTTAACCCTTAAACAAGTTTCCTGGTCTTCAGAAATGCTGGTATTCAAAGCTGCAATTGATTTCCCTATGAATTAGGCTTGCTCAGCATCCCCTTTTCTGTGTGTTCTCCTCAGCCTATAAGGATACCTATTTTTGTAATTATTTTTTTTTTCCTTTTGGGCTCAACAAATAGAAATTAAACACAGTATTTTTGAGAGGGAAAAATGAGAATTGCTGTTAATGTAAAAGTTAAGGAGAATACTGCTTTTTGTGCTGTCTTTAAGTGAAAATTTGAGAGGCTGAATGGGAATATTTCAACATCATTTCTATTTTAATTGCTGCTTTGTGAAGTGTATGTAAGACTACAAACTATGGCTGTGAATGTTAGTTACGAAGCAGTAATGAGTAACATCTCCAATAAATGTTTTCCACATAAATGGATTAAAATGTGCATGTTCAGTTTTGTACTTAGTAATCCTCTGCTAATCTGTAATGATTTAGAAGATAATACATGCAAACACTGACTAATAGATACAGTGAGTGCTGTTGAGCTAGCACTCTTCAATGCTGCCACCACTGTAAGGAGAAAATTAGTGTTATGAATAGCACAGAAGAATAATAAAATGGTAAAGTATCTTGGGTAACTGTTTTCTTCTTTATCATCTTTGCAAAAATTTTGTCCTCATAAAAGAAGGATTTTAAGCAATCAAAAGAGCTGTTGGTCAAGAAGGTGAGAGAACACATTACTCAGTCACTACATGAGGGGCAATTTTTAGTACAAATGAACATGACTTCACTAGTGAAAATAAATGCACATAAAATTTATTCCAGCTGTGTGACTCTTTGTCTTTTTCTCCTCTGTCAAATCACACAAATTTACAGCATCAGAGTGTACCTGAGTAGCTCATTATTCTCATTATACCTGCGAGTGCCTTTAACTGTGCTTACTTCTTTGCTCCAAAGTTGTTTTGATTTCTTATTAAATATCTCTATAGTTTAACACTTTCTGCTCTTGGGTATATTCCATAATCTTGGTGTCCATTTCAGAGCTCAAATAATTCAAAAAAGTGTATTTGACAATATTGATCATTGAAATTACTTCCTATTAAGTAGTTTTCTTTCTAACAGGCAGTCATTTTCCTCTCTCTTAGGTTGTTATTAATTCAGAAACTTATAATCCTGTCTTCCTTTTCCTCTGAATAATTTCTCACAAAAGGTCTTGACCAGCATTAAATAAAAAAAAAAAAAAATAATAAAAAAAAAAGAAATCCTGAATGTAGCTACAGGCTGCCACTTGTTTGACATTTAAAAACACTTTGAAAAAACAGCTTACAAACTGTAAGCCTTCTTTATAAAGCCAAAGTCCTCCACTTTATTTAGTCTGTATTTATCACATGACTGTATTATCTTTATTTTTTTTATCCTTTACCTAATGCTTTAGGGCTGGTGCTGCAGGTTACTGGATGAAGCTACCTTGAAGACTCTTTGTGACAGTACTGACATGTTGCCAGTCCTGGTCCTAAGCAGAGCTCGACTTCATGGCTTAGGGAGCATTTGAACCTTTAACTCCTTGGTGTGGCAGTGGGACTTAATTTTATTTTTTTTTTGGAAGATGGATCATCTGGAATAGCTTGCCTTACCTACAATTAACAGGTTTTTTATTGGCTGTGCTCCTTTTCCTATATAGACTTCAGGCACTTAGCAAACCGTCTGATCCTGGGCATTTAATTTTTCAAGCTGTTGTGTACATTTGTGTCTCTGATATCATGCTGTAATTTCCTTCTAAGTTTGGACAAAGCCATCTAAACCATTTAACTCTGTATCATCTTGATGCCTCTTGACACCTTAATCCTTTAATAGCTAGGCTACAGAGGACTGATTTTCCTCCAGACATTTCTTCTCCCAGCTGGCACAGGCCTGTAGGCCATATACCAGCCTTGATGCTAAGCAATCATTTATGTTTGCTTTAATAAAACAATGAAACACTGCTAATGAAAGGAACAACTAACAAGAATCTGCTAATATCCTGCTGCCATGAACTTGGAGTCCAGATTGTTACCTACAGCTCCCATCATGCAGCAGTAGACACTGTCTCATCATATCATTGACTTGTACATAAGCTACTCTTGCCATATTTGCTGCCATGCCAAAATGGCATTTTATTAAGCTAAATGGTAAATAAATGGTAATAGTTACAGTCTGATTATAGTTGGCAAATCTTGTGATTTCCCTTGCTGTCACAGGCATCTGATTCTTGCAAGATGATACCTCTTAATACTCAAGTCTGTTGACATAATCCATGGTACTATTGTCTAAGCCCTTCATAAAGCCTGTGAAAACCGTTTCTATTTCTTCTTTTGCTTTAGGAGTAGTTTTTACCATGCCAGAATTACACCAGAATTTGCCTGTGCATATCTGGCCCTTTCTGTACTTCTGTAGTGGGGCAGGTCATGGGATCACAAGTAGAGATGCTGAAAGAGACTCTGTCAGCCAGACCTGAGCTGACTCATTCCTACTCAGAGAGCAATCAAGAGAGAACATATTCTTAGTCCTTCCTCCTTTTCTGGAGATCTCTGGACTGGAGGTTGATCAGGAAAAGCCTTGATGTGAAGTGCAAAAAGAAAGGAGAACAGGTTGTGAAGTGTCTTTTCACAGAATCACAGAATTACAGGGGTTGGAAGGGACTTTGAAAGATCCTCTAGTCCAACCCCCCTGCCAGAGCAGGGTCACCTAGAGCACATCTCACAGGAACGCATCCAGGTGGGTTTTGAATGTCTCCTGCAGAAGGGATTCCACAACCTCTGTGAGCAGCCTGTTCCAGTGCTTTTTCTGATGTTTATGTAGAACCCCCTACGTTCCAGTTTGCACTCGTTGCCCCTGTCCTATCACTAGACAACACTGAAAAAAGCCTGCCTCCAACCTCCAGACACTTGCCCTTAACATATTTGTAAACATTGATGAGGTCACCCCTCAGTCTCCTCTTCTCCAAGCTCAAGAGACCCAGCTCCCTCAGCCTTTCCTCATAAGGGAGATGTTCCACTCCCTTCGTCATCTTTGTGGCTCTATGCTGGCCTCTTTCAAGCAGTTCCCTGTCCTTCTGGAACTGAGGGGCTCAGAACTGGACACAATATTCTAGAGGTGGCCTCACCAATGCAGAGTAGAGGGGGAGGAGAACCTCCCTTGACCTACTAACCACTCCCTTTCTAATGCACCCCAGAATGC
>NW_009954544.1:996597-1023792 GCF_000747805.2 Chaetura pelagica
TGACTCCTTCCTTTCAACCAGTTCATGATCCACCTCACTACCTGATCAAGAGCACACTTCCTCAGTTTATCTACAAGGATGCTGTGGGAGACGGTGTCAAATACTTCACTGAAATCAAGATACACCACATCTATCACCCTGCCATCATCTATCCACCTAGTTACTTCCTCATAGAAGGCTATAAGGTTGGTCAAACATGACTATCCCTTGTTAAAACCATGCTGACTGCTCTTAATGATCCCTCATCCTTGATATGCCTAGAGATAGTGCCAAGAACAAGTTGTTCCACCACCTTTCCAGAGATGGAGATGATGCTGACTGGTCTATAGTTACCCAGGTCCTCCTTCTTGCCCTTCTTGTAGAAAGGAGTGACATTTGCTATCCTCCAGTCCTTAGGCACCTCTCTTGTTGCCCATGACTTACCAAAGACAGTGAACCCAGATGATTTACCTACAGCAAGTAGAAGATATGGCAACATGAATTCTTAGGAGTTACTGGGATGAATACTGACTTACTGAAAAGGATTTTCCTACACACTAGGTGTTACATCATCATTCTGCAGTTGCCCAACATTATTTCTAGCCCACAGATTTTGTCTGCCCTTTGTTTCCATTCCTGTTTCTTTTAAGACATAGCCATTTGAAATCCATTTTGTAACTATTGGCCATTATTTTGATTTTTAGAGGATTTATTGTAGCCCTAGTGATTTCTACTGTGTTGCTTTGATCTTACTTGAAGTTATACTTACGAGCTTAATAAGCAGCAACTTTCATAGGTAGATATTTTATAGGTATTTAAAGGTGCTATTGCTGTCTTCTCTGTTTAGCTCTCTTTAGCTAACAGCCTGATAACTTTAAAGGTTTAAATTTTAGCGATTTGAAATTCATCACACCTGCTTGGCCATTATGATTGTTGTATATTAGTTTTTCATGCACAATTTCATACTCACTGCAATTGCACTATAACACTTCTCCCACATTATCTTATAAAAAAAATTGCTGCAAATTCTATGTATTGCACAAGATACAATTGAAAACAGTTTTCTTTCTTTTATGTTGTGGAATTCTCATACAGAGTCAACATTTGTCTTTAAATCACCTTCGGTATGTTCTTTAAATACCTGGTTCTGGGAAAGATGACATTAAGAGAGGTTTGATAAGGTTTATTTTCCTATGTGAAGCCAATCTGTCAACAGTATATGCACAAGGTTTCCTGGGAAAGTTGCTTTTTGCTAAGTCAGTGTTACATTTCCAGTAAGGTAAGGAATAAAGTCTCTTCAAACTGTCACTGAGTGACAGGCTTTGCTTACTGTAGGCTGTGAGATGAACAGGAGGAGGTATTTTAGGCTGTGATTTTGAACATTGGCATGATTGTGTACAAGAAGCTTTCACAAGAGTAGCAAAGTATTCCTTTTCCATCTGGTATATTCATGTTTTCATGATAATAAATGTGCTTTCAAAATGGGAAGTAATTTGAATAAAACTATATCTGATCTTGCTAAAGAAATGTTTTATTAAGAAGTAATGGCTTGGTCTCCAGATGGAGGGGGTTGTCAAGTGGTGTCCCTCAGTGGTCTGTCCTGCAACCAATGTTGTTTAATATCTTCATTAATAATATAGACAGTGGCATTGAGAGCACCCTCAGCAAATTTGCTGATGACACCAAGCTGGGTGGTGTGGTTGATATGCCAGGGGACGGGATGCCATCCAGAGGGACCTGGGAAAGCTGGACAAGTGGGCCCAGGTGAACTTCATGAGGTTCAACAAGGCCAAGTGCAGGGTCCTGCACCTGGGCCAGGGCAACCAGAGGTACCAATACAGGCTGAGGGAAGACATGCTAGAGAGCAGCCCTGTGGAAAAAGACCTGGGGATACTGGTGGACAGGAAGTTGGGCATGAGTAAACAATGTGCACTCACAGCCCAGAGGGCCAGCCACTTCCTGGGCAGCATCAAAACAAGTGTGGCCAATAGGTCAAGGGAGGTGGTTCTCCCACTCTCTTGTGAGACCCCACCCAGAGTACTGTGTCCAGCTCTGGTGTCCTAAACACAAGAGGGGCATGGACCTGTTGGAATGAGTAGAGAAGAGTCACAAAAACGATCAGAGCACCTTTCCTATGAAGACAGGCTGAGAGATCTGGGATTGTTCAGCCTGGAGAGGAGAAGCTCCGGGGACACTTTATAACAGCCTTCCAGTACCTGAAGGAGCCTACAGGAAAGCTGGGGAGGGATTGTTTACAAGGATGTGTAGCAATAGGATGAGAGGTAATGATCTTCAACTAGAGCAGGATGGATTTAGATTAGACATTAGGAAGAAGATTTTTACAGTGAGGGCGGTGAAGCACTGGGACAGGTTATCCAGAGAGGTGGTGGCCAGGCTTGATGTGGCTCTGAGTAACCTGATCTAGCCAAAAAGGTCCCTGCTCACTGCAGGGGGTCTGGACTAGATGATCTTTAATGATCCTTTCTAGCCCCATACATGCTATGATTCTATGATAAGTAGATATCTAGAAAAATGACCTTGCCTCTTTTTATTACTCTGCTGGATTGGCTGTTTACCATTTATGTACTGTGGAGTTGTTGATCAGCTAGGTTATGTAGCTGTTAATGGGTTAATCGTTGCTGTAGCAGGATGCTTTTTCTGTGCATATACATCTTGTCTGCTTTCTCACCTGATTTGGGACACTTGCTAATTTTGTAGTCATAAATGTGTTATCTAAGATAACTCCTCCTAGTCTAGGAGGCAGGTGCTTTGAACCTTAGGAATTCCAAAAGCAGAGCAAAGAGAAGCCCATGACTTAGATCCAAGTCACAGCTATGAAGTTCCTTCAGGGTTTTTTCAGGTCTGGATTGCTACTTTCTTCCTGCTGTTGATCAGGCTGCATTCCAGCCCCAGTTATAAAGGCAGGCTGGAAGAAGCATCTGCTGAGGATTGTTCTCTACTTTGCATCATTAATAGGAAGACAGGCTAATGGCTGGTCTTGTCTTTCAAGAGTAAATTAGGTTAGTGATTTAGCTCCAGGTAAACAGAGGTTTGTGTGAATATGCAGTCACTAGTGGGGTCCTGCAGTACTCCATCCCAGGCCCAGTCCACTTCAACATCTTCATCAATGACTTAGACACAGGACTCAAAGGAATCCTAAGTAAGTTTGCTGATGATGCAAAGCTGGGATGAGCTATCAACTCCCTTGAGGGCAGGCAGGCCTTGCAGAGAGACCTCAACAGGTTAGAGAGAAGACATCAAGCTATAGGAAAGTGTCCAAAGTGTCCAAAGGAGAGCCAGGAGGATGGTGAAGGGTCTGGATTGGGTGACTTCTGAGGAGTGGTCACTTGAAGGTCACTTGAATTATTCAACTTGGAGAAGAGGAGGCTGAAGGGTGACCTCATTGCAGTCTATGGCTTCCTCACGAGGGGAAGAGATGGGGCAGGTACTGACCTCTTCACTCCTGTGACCAATGACAGGATTGGGGAAAATGGCAGGAAGCTGAATCAGGGGAGCTTTAGGTTAGATATCAGGAAAAGGTTTTTCACCTAGAGCGTGGCTGAGCACTAGAAGAAGCATTTGGATGATGCTCGAGGCACATGGTGTGATTCTTGGGGTGCCCTACATAGGGACAGGAGTTGGACTGATGATCCTGATGGGTCCCTTTCAACTCAGCATATTTTATGATACTATAATTATCTTGAAGACAGAACTATCAATAGACATTTATTAACATAGAAAAAAAGTCTGACTAATCTGATCCCTGACCTATTTGGAGTAAATGTTTTGGAGTATTTACTTGTTGTGTTCACCCAAATCTATCTCCCTATGCTATGTGGTTATGTACCTCTACAGTCTTTATAAATTCAGCTTCTACACTGTATTTTCCACACATCAGTGATAGCAGAATATCCAAAATAAAAATAAATATAAATAGTCTGGTGTGTCACTTCCAGTATTCAAAGATTTCCTTCCATCTTGATCTTCGATATCTGATTTTACTTACCATCTTTGAAAGACTATACTTTTTTATTGCTTCTGTGGGTGTTTCAAAAACATTGAAGTGACCCTGGAATCCTGCTGGTGAAAAATTGCATTTTCCCACAAGGTACAATGTTCCTTAGGGACCCATACAGGATATATGTTCTTTCATCTCTCTCTTAAGAAATTTACACCTATAATTTATAGAGCTAGTTTGGGGGTTTGTTTTTCCTGTTTTTTCCTTTTTCTTTTCTGACAATATATTGTTCTGAGAGAAGACAACATTTTCTCAATTCTTCCTGCTTCAACAGAGCAAGCCTATCTTTTCAAAGACAGATCGTTAATTCTTTGTATATCCTGTTAAATTTTGCATGGTAGCATTATCAAACTCTTCAACAGAGATGTTTTGGAATTTTTTTCTCAACAACCTCTATAGCCCTTAGGAATAATTTTCTTCCAAATGATTCATTGCTTGTTGCTAGGTTGTGGTTTATGTTTTGTTGTTGTTGTGGTTTTCCTTTCTTCTACTGCAGGATGCATTTTAATCAGTCTTTTTGCTCTAGAGAATCATCGCTTCTCGTTTTCCCTAGATTTAGCTACTTTAAAAACTTCAAGAAATTCTTTATTCCTAGAGTAGAATTTCATAGCTCTAAGTCACCTAAGCAATAACTTTGTGAGTGATTTCTGAATACAGCTACCAAACAAAAGAGTTCTTGATGTTGGAGGCACATGGCTCTTCAAACCATATAGTTATGAGGAGTTAACCAGTTCAATAGCTTGAGCCATGGAGTTGTGCTGTAGAGTGCCTGATGTCATCCTTTTCATTAAGTACCAGAAAGCTTTTGGAGAGAAGCATGCACAATAGAATATGGAATTATCAAATACAGAGATTGAAGCAACTCTTCCTGTAAAGTTGTGGGCCATCTTACTCTTATTTTTCTTCTTTATGTTTAGATTTGGGAATGAGAACAGTTGTTTAAATATTTCATATGTGCTTTTGTTCACAGTTCTATTACTGAAACAACTGTAGATTCATGCTTTTCAGTGTTTGAATTTCCAAAGAAGCAGAACATCATGGTTCTCACTGCCTTCAGTTTTGCTCTTGAAAGCACTGAACTTGGACCATCTGATAATTTAGATTTCTATTTTTTTCCCTACAACCTTTACTTTTTATTTATTTTACATAAATTAGTAGAGGGTATTGATTTTTTTAATGAACAATTTATGTTAATGTATTTGAGGGGTTTTATTATACTCACACAAAGTTGAATTCTCCTTTCTGCAAAGAACAAATGAAACATGATGATGCTATTTAAGTTATGTCATGGTCACAGTCACTTAGATTTAAGCTCAGTCTCCTGCAGATTCATAGAAACATAGAAATCATAGAAAGGTTATGGTTGGAGGGGACCTTAAAGATCCTCTAGATCCAACCTGCCTGCCCAGGCAGGGACACTTACCACTAGACCAGGTTGCTTAGAGCCCTATCTAACCTGGCCTTGAATCCTGCTAGGGATGGGGCTTCCGTGACCTCCTGGACAACCCGTTCCAGTGCTTTATCACCCTTATAGTAAAGAATTTCCTCCTAATATCTAATCTAAATCTCCTCTCTTCAAGTTTTGAACCATTGCCCCTTTTTCTCTCACTACATGCCCATGCAAAAAGTTCTGTCCCAGCTTTCTTGTAGGCCCCCTTCAGGTATTGGAAAGCTGCTATAAGGTCACCTCGGAGCCTCCTCCAGGCTGAACAAGTCCAACTTCCTTAGCCTGTCTTCAGAATGAGGTGCTCCAGTTCTCTGATCACTTTTGTTGCCCTCCCCTGGACTCACTCAAGGAGCTTTATGTCCTCCTTATGTTGGTGGCTCCAGAACTGGACACAATTTTCCAGGTGGGGTCTCACAAGAACAAAGTTGAGGGGGAGAATCACCTCTCTTGACTGGCTGGCCAAACTTTTGATGCAGCTCAGGACACAGTTGGCTTTCTGGGCTGTGAGCACACATTTCTGGCTCATGTTGAACCTCTCATCCACCATCACCCCCATGTCCTTTTCCTCTGGGCTGTCCTCAGTCCTTTCTCCTCCCAACCTGTATTAGTGCATGGGATTGCCTCGACCCAGGTACATAACCTTGCATTTGGCCTTGTTGAACTTTGCACAGTTCGTGCAGTTTGCATGAGCCCACTTCTCAGGTCTGTCAAGGTCCCTCTGGATGGCATCCCTTCCCTCCAGCATGTTGACTTCACCACACGCTTTGGTGTCATCAGAAACTTGCTGAGGGTGCACTCGATTCCACTGTCCATGTCAGTGATGAAGAGTAGAGACCCTTGAGGAACACCACTCATCAAGGTCTTCATCTGGACATTGAGCCATTGATCACAATTCTTCGGGTGCGACCATTCAGCCAGTTCCTTATCCAAAGAGTGGTCCATCCATCAAAACTGTAACGCCTCGATTTTGAGACCAGAATGTCATGCAGTACAGTGTCAAAAAATTGGGGAATTTAATCTGTCGAGACATAGAAGACAAACTACTTTAATTTTTCTTTTCTATAAGTATTCTGAACATGTGCTTGATGTATCTTTTCTTATTTCTGTGAGAAGTCAATGTTGGAAGGATTTGCTCTTTTCTGATGCTAACTCAGCCTTGCCATGGACCTTGTAGAAATTGATGCTTCTGTAAATCCTAGTCCGTATAGATGTGTGTCTTTATGTTAATCTCAGCTGTTGTTTAAAGGTGGGTGTATGTATATCACTGTTACTATGTTGAAACAAATTTGGAAACATGAGCTCTGCTGACCAGAAAACTGCAAACAAATATGCAAATATATTTTTAATCTAGTTGTGCATTTGGGAGGTGTGGTTCATGATTCTGAATGTTTTCCATCTAATGAACAGAGCCTTTAGTGAAGAGGCTTTACTGCTGAATTTCTACTTTATAGAGTTAGCTTTATAAAAGACTGTCAGAGTAAAAAAAAATCTTTCCTTGCTGATGTAAATTTCTATAATCAACCACTGACTGAGATTATGAGTAAGTGCTAATTGCAGTGGCACTAGGAGTACTAGCAAAAATAAAGGAAAGAGTAGTGGTTCACCCAAACTTACCCTTCTCTCTGGCTCTATACACAGACCAAATTAGAAATTCTGCTGTAGTCAAGGGGTTGCACTTGTTTCAGTAATGTTGTAGGACTATATTCTGAATGGGATGCCAAAGCTAGATGTCTGATATCCAAATGAGTGTTTATCTTGCACACTCCCAGAATTTTACAGCTATTGCTCTTCCTTTCTCTATAATTTTCTGGACCTTGAGAGTTCATACTTAGATTTTTAAAATAATTATATGTAGCTTATATCTGAACATAAAGCTGTGTTGGTTACTTAACTAGTGTGTAAATGAGTTATATTTTTTCCCAGTGATGTTTTGTGAGTCTTACAGATGCAAAAACATCCAAGTTTTCATTATTGTTTCTATAAACTATGCATCTACACCAAAGAAAATGTCATATTTTTTACTGGTCTGAGCTACAATTGGGTCTAGATTTGCCATTAAATGTGGGAAATTCACCTTAAGATTTTGCATGCTCTACATGTATGAATTGTTCTTTTTTTATTACAGTGGTAAACTGTTTATTCAACCGTATTACTCTAATTTTCTTTGGTTGGAAGGAACTGTATTTATTAGATGATGCAAGTTCTAAAATTTGCCTGTGTGTTTTATGGATCTGAAAATCTGCCTATCTTCTCTCTTGGGCATCACCAAACTTGGGTCATTGGTATCAGGGTAACTGCTAAGATTCCTTTTCCTGGGTTGCCCCCACCATCTTTAAGACATCTTTATACTTTTTGTCCCACTCCCCGCTCCCATTCTTGCCATTGTGTTTCTTTTCAGACATCTTTTCTCTTGATTGATCCTGAACAGAACTCCTACTCTTCTTTTTTACAAAGACCTCTGGTTTTGTACCTGTTGGAAGACTTTGATTTCTTAAATTTCCATCTCCTCTATTCTTTGTCTTTTTGTCCTTTAAATGTGGTGCCCACAAGTGTAGCTAAAGGACTATTTCTCCTAGGCTGGTATAGCAAAACATCTGTGCTTCTGATTTTATTTCGTCTTTTCTTAGCAGCACAAACAACTAGGCACATAAAGATAATGAAATGAAGGCTTGGAGTCTGCAGCTAATGACAAAATTGCAGAATTTGCATTTTTTCCTCATGTCTGCTTTTCCCCAACATTCTAGATTTCTGTTTCAAGTCCAAGTTTGGATGACTTCTTGCCCAATGTAAAATACTCATTAACCAGTTTCTGTTAAACACAACAGCAATCTTCTGAAACTCAGAGATTTCCTCCCCCCCCCCCAATTCCTGCAAGAAGCTAAGCAGAACACTTTTCATTTTATGGAAAAGGAGACTGTTGCATCTTTTGCAGGTAGGCAACCTGCAGTAGTACCACTAGCGGTGCTCAGGTTAGGCAGCTGCAGTTATATTCTGAGCCCAGGACCCAGACATACTGATGTATAGTATGTATGTATGGTGTGTATACAGCACAGAGATGCAGCAGACACAGACAAAGAGGAAGCTGTTACAACCTACCAGGACAAAAGAATGAAAGCTGCCTATCAGATTATTGGTGTCTTGTCTTACCTAGACTGTAAATGCCTTGCCTTTATTTGCCCTGCTTTGTTAGTGACAGAGAGCAAACATAGCTGTGTGACTGGAATGATATGTTTGGGGAATGCTCCTTACACACCGAAGCATCCTTAATTGTCCATTACCAAACTGGGCCCACAAAAGTCATTTCTCAAACCAGAAACTTAATCTACTTTGTTTTGTTTAAAACTACATAATCCCTCAGCATCAACGAAGATGTGCATAGTGTGTAGCTAGACAGATCATTATATTAACTTTTCTTCTTGAAACACATGTCGTATCTAATATGGAAGTCATATTTGCCTAGAGCTTAACTGATACCAACAGAAATAACATAGCTAATTAATATCAGCTCATAAAGCTAATGACTGTTCTTTCCAAGTGGTAACATCAGTTCACTTGGTGTCTTTACATTAGTCACTTAGCTTTAATTTATTTCTAAATCAGAAGTCCTGTCCACAGTTTCTGCTCTATGTTCTGGCAGTCCCAGAAAGCCTATGCCCTCCTCAAACAAACCCAAACCAGGACGAGGCAGCTGTGGTTCATTCTGTGTCTTTTTTAAATTTTATTTTAAATTCTGTATGATGTTGAATTTTAGCACTGTTTATCTTTTAACCTTTTTGCACCTCTAAGTCCCATGTCTTTCTATTCTCAGTGCTCATTAAGGTAGATCTGTTTTATGACCAAGCTTGCAACACCGCATCTTGCAATTTCCCTGCCTGTGTCAGCACTTACACAATGCAGACATTAAGAGAGAAGATCTGAACAGTTTTTCAAGGAATCTTGTTTTGAAATTTCAGCATTTATGCAAGTGAGTCCTTACCCTTGGGATGAACTCTGTTAAATTCAATTGCACTCCTATAAAGCTAAGAATACACTTTCCTTTGCTGTGGGGCAAATGGTGATGTTACAAGTTTCAGGCTCCCAGCTATGCAGTTGCCAAAAGCAAAATTCCAGTTGAGTTCAGTGACATTATCCCACCTGAAGCTTAAAACTACTGCTCAGTTAGAAGCTTAAAACTACTATTTGGTTAGCAAATAACACCAAACATGCGGATGAGGGGGGAAAAAAAAATAAATTAATAATGAACTTATAGCAAGAGATGGGGAAATAAGGAAGAAGAAAGACTTGAGTTCTTAAAAACTCAAGAATTGCAAAGACTAAAAAACAGAGTCCCATAAAGACATATGAGGCATTTATATGTCTGCAGAGTTGGAAAGTTTTGGTCTTTGCAGAGGTGCCAAGCATTTGGCAACTGCAGTTTGAGTCAGTGGCATCACTCAAATTACGTTTACCTGAAAGATCCAATGTAAAGCACCTGTGAGAACTGGAATTCCCTGCCAGGACAATAGTAAATTAAAGAAAAAAATCCAGAAGGTATTATAAGGACACCTAATGCCGTTAGAAAGGATCGTCCCTGCTGCTTCTGTCAAATACTGATCAAGTACAGTGTTGTCTTTTCACAGGTCCTAACCACAAATACACCCACCAAAAAAATATAACCTAGAAAAGGGTAGGGTTCTTTTAACCTCACTGATAGAGCCAGCAGAAGGGGTAGATCAGAGCTTCACTTAGCTCCACTTGTCAGCCAGTTTTATAGTTGCTGTGTGGTACTAATACCCACCTTGTCCATAGGATACGAATTTTTTTGCAGTGTTCCTGCCCTCACTCAAACTTCTGGGGATTTTGAATCCCTTTCTTTCCTGGAGCAGTAGCCCAGCTGTGTGCCTCTGCTACAGCATTATTCAAGTGCTGCTATGCACATTAGCTCCTGTCAATGGCTGCACAAATATCAAAAGTAACAGGTCCACAAAATACCACACATTTATTAGCCGCTCCCCGTTTTTGGATTTCTCTAGCAAACTGTTGCATGATGTGCAAGCCTGAAGCACTGGTTTGCTCTACCTTCATGTGCAGCCCCTTGCTTTTCACACCCTCTCAGTCCACTGTGTGAGACATCAGGCTGTAAATTCCCCCTAGGGAAATCTATTTCCATCAAAGACAGTGATGGTTGCTTGCAGGCATGTTTGGCTGGCTTGATTAATTGAAACATTTTCTTTACAGTCAGATGAAAATAAAACGTACAGTTAGACAAAGGCTTCCTATTAACTAGGATTGTACCAAGATATTTCACGGCCAGTCATTGTCTGCCTTGTATTCTAGAAGGAGAAGGGAATAAAGGAAGGAAAGGACAAAGAGTCTGTGGATCTCAGCTAGCCCTTTCCCAAGCATGAATTACTGCCTGAATAGCTATATATGCTGAAAGTGTACTGACTTCTTCTTTTGCCTAGGAAACCCGTAATATCCTAGAATCATAGAATCACAGAATGGTTTGAGTTGGAAGGGGCCTCAATGATAGTATAGTTCCAACCCCCCTGTGTGGGCCGGGACACCTTCAACAAGACCAGGTTGCTCAGAGCCCTGTCCAACCTGATCTTGAACACTTCCAGGGTTGGGACATCCACAGCCTCCCTGGACAACTTGTGCCAGTGTCTCACCACCCTCACAGTAAAGATTTTTTTCTTAATATCTAACCTAAATCTACTCTCTTATAGATTATAACCATTATAGTTTATAACCATATAGTTTATAATTCATCCTACCACTGAACAGGGTGTGAAAATGTCCCTTCCCAGCTTTCCTGTAGTCCCTCTTCAGACACTGGAAGGCTGCTATATGGTCTCCTTGGAGCCTTCTCTCCTTCAGGCTGAACAAGCCCAGCTCTCTCAGCCTGTCTTCATAGGAGAGGTGCTCCACCCCTCTGATCATCTTTGTGGTCCTCTTATAGACTCATTCCAAGAGCTCTATGTCCTTCCTGTGTTGAGGACACCAGAACTGGACACAGTACTTTAGGTGGGGTCTCATGAGAGCTGAGTAAAGGGGGAAAATCACCTCCCTTGACCTGCCAACCACACTAGTAGTCTGGAGCTGAGCTGTCATCAGTCCTTTTCTTTCTGGGTGCTAAAATAACCAGTGCAAGGGATCTCTTGTCTTCCCTGCCCTGTACAGCTCCCCCAGAAAGCAAGGTGTTATTTTAAAGATTATGCTTTGTCTCTCCATGGGATCAGTCTGGCTCTGTTTCAGAAAAAGTAGCATACAAATCTTGCTGGGCTTGCATCCTCTCATCTCTATCTATCCAGCTGCCTCACAGTAGCACCAGGAAGGGGCCTATCTCTGTATAGCAGTGCACTGCCTCATGGCCTCAGGGCTCTCTTGTGGCTTTTTGTGCCAGTCCCACTTCGTTTACTGGAAATGAGTTATGAGAGTACCTCCATGTGACATCGGCTAGGCAGCTCACTTTGGCCCTCTGCACTCTCTGAAGATTGATCTCAGGGTGTTCTCAATGCAAATTTGTCTCACAAGGCTGGGGTGTGTGTGTGAAATCTACTCCTTTTAATTTCTAGGCTGGGTATTGCATGGTATTGGACTCCATTTGGCAGATTTCTCCATTTCTTACAAAGTTTATTATTAGCTGCATAACTAAAAGAAAGAAGCAGAACTGTGAGAAACAAAGATAAAAGGGCTGCTAATATGCTCTCAAATGACTTACCATTGCAAAAGTGAGCTATTTCCTTGCCAGTGATTTTTCTTTTTTTTCCCCTCCAAACGGAGTGCCTTATTTTCATAGAATCATAGGACCACAGAATGTTCGGAGTTGGATGGGACCTCTGGAGATCATAGAGTCCAACCCCTCTGCCAGAGCAGGTCCACCTAGGGCAGGTCACACAGAAATGCGTCCAGATCGGTCTTTAAAGTCTACAGAGAAGGAAACTTAACAACCTCTCTGGGCAGCCTGTTCCAGTGCATTGTCATGCTTATGGTAAAGAATTTTTTCCTCATGTTGAAGTGGAGCTTCCTGTGTTCCAGTTTGTGTCCATTGCCCCTTGTCCTGTTACAGGGCATGACTGAAAAGAGACTGGCCCCTCCTTCTTGACACCCACCCTTCACATATTTATATACATTAATAACATCCCCTCTCAGTCTTCTCTATACTAAACAGCCCCAGGTCTCTCAGCTTTTCCTCATAAGAAAGATGTTCCAGTCCCGTAATCATCTTTGTAGCCCATATTTCACTGAGTATTTTAATAAAGTCACCTTTTGCCACAAGTGTTTATCATCTACATTTTACTCCTTAAATCATGCTTAAATCTCTCTACCTTAATTTTGTTGTTTGGCATATGTATATGTATTTACTTGTTTACTTAAAGCCTTATGCCAAGCACCAAATCAATAAAGGGGTAAAGAAATAGATGTGTTAAAAGAAACTGTCTGCACTGCAATTTATGCAGAAGCAGCTGCCTCTTTCGGGTTCTTTAGAGCAGCATTGTAGCTTTGAAAGTGTCAGGCTTGAACAGTGAATTGAGTTTCCTTGATGCAGCTGACCTCCAGGAATTTCTTCCTTTTATACTGCAAGAATAAAAACTTTTCCTAGTTCAAAGTTTGTCTCTTTCTTTAGTTTTGTTTTCTTTTCCTAAACCACTCGTGATAATGTGAGAAGACAGGGACCTTTGACAAGTTGTTTTTATATAGTTTATCCATTTTGCTTTTTCTTAAGCTCTGGCTTTGACACATTTGCAAAGGAACTGGAACTACCCAAGCTTGCTCACTCCATGAGTCAATTCACCTTTTTGGATCTCAAGCTCTGTTCTGTCCCTAATAATTCCTTTCAAGAATGAAGAATATGGCAATAAAGATGCCTTAAAAACACAATTCTTAAATTTCATGTGTGATAAAGTATATGTAAAGCCGTAGTTAAGTTCAGCCTGAATGATCAATGACCCAAAGATACTTCAAAACTCTGAGCTATAGTTTTCACAAAATAAACTGTAAGGAGAACTGGGAAAACAAGTGACCTCAACTTTAATTTTCACTTGCTTCTTTCATGCCATTCATAATGAAAGTAGCCCTCTACTTTCCTCTGTTTATCCAACTTTAGGGCAACTTGGAGCCCAAACAAATAAATGAGAATTGCCATAAGTAGAGCATCATTCAACCATTAGGTAGTTATAAAACTAGCAGGAGCTAAGGAAGTATTCAAAATGCGGGTGCAAAAAACTCAAGTAGTGTTTCTGCTATCCAGTCTAACTCCCTAACCTCCTGCAAGTGCTCTGGGATGATTCTTGGTGGAATGATTTGACTGGAAACTTACTAGAAAAATCGTACAGAAGCCACGCTCCTATGCAGAGGTGTAAAACACTACGAACACCAAGCAAGCAGATATTGCTCTGTGTTTAGGCTTCCCTGCCACAAGTCTCTTGATGTTACCTAAAGGATAGTTTTCTGGTTTCACTTCTTTAGACAGGAGCTTCTCCAGGGCACGGGGGCTATGCTAGACACTCAGCTGTGTTATTTTAACAGCAGTGTACTAGGGTCAGAAATAATGTTTGGTGTGATATTTTGTGTGTTGCTGGTCTGGCAGCATCACCAAGCCTTGTTCTAAGATGCAGTGAACTTTTCACGGTCATCCTTGAAGGAACAGGAGATCAGGAAGAGGTGATGAGAGCTCTTACACAGCAGCACAGGTCTTAGCAGCATTTAGCCCAGTTTGTCCTCTCTCCAGCACACGGAGCAAGACATTTATAAAGCAGGGTGCGAAAGAAAACTTCAGTGTAGTTAAGTTGAATTGAGATGCTCAAGCGCTACTGGGGAGAAGTAGAACTGATGGTGTAGGATTTGCTCAGAAAGATACAGCTGGGCAGTGGCAATAGAACAGAGGCTAGGACTAACTAGATGAAATAATAAAAAGCTTCTAGGAGGCCTGGAGCATTTCTCTGTGAGAGCTCCTTAATGTGTGATTACTTGAAAACAGTTTCTTTGCAACTTGTTCTTCTGCAATGATAGAGGATACATACTTCCAGCCTTGGTCCTCACCAAGTTTACTCAACTACTTTTGGAATTTCTTTTAAAAACCCTCTTTTATATGTTTTTAAGTGGTTTGGTGCATGCTTGGAAGACTAAAATGCAGAGAGCACTTAGAATATAGTTCATATCTGAATCTGGAATATCCTTGATGGTCTGAGATGAAAGAGAACACAACTTTCACTGTCTAGGGAAGTATCTGTTTAAAACAGAGGTGTCTTAGGTGGCCAGGAAAGGTGAGGTAGCATTTTCGGAAATGTTTTCTTGAGCTTAGGAGCTTCAGTGCATCATCAAATGCCAGCTGAGTGAGTACTGCCTTCAGTGGAAGTAACTTTCAGCTGTACTCTTCAGTGGTCTGTTTAGCCTAGATGCCCAGAGACGTGACTGTTACCTCAAATAATATCAAAAGTAGTAGCACATGATGTGATAGAGTCACTGTTCAACTATTACTAGTCTGAGATTACCAGTACTCAAGTCTCCCCATGTGAATACCTCAACAAACATCAGACACTATTGGTTTTTTCCTTCTCTAGTTTTCCTATTTGGGTAAACCAGAAGCCAAGAGCAGATTATGTTTTGTATTCAGCATGTATTCCGCAGCCAATTGGTACAATAATTGGGTTCCAAATAAGAAAGTGTTTCTAATGGATTTATTGTATCTATTTTTCTTATTTAATATAACCCTCTGTCTCATAATGCTTTTGGTAAGCTTTCAAGGCTTATATCAATTTTCATTACTGCATTGTGGGATACAAGAACTATTCAAACTGGCTGTAAATGTTCTGCTTGGAGGTCAGGAGAAGTCTACTGTGGCACTATGGACCTTCCTTGAAGTTGATTTCTGAGCTGAGAAGTCACAGGTGGAATGCTCACTGAAAGCTGTCTGATGTTTCTCTGCATTGCACTGTAGATTGTGGATGCATACTGGGAAGCAATTTCTGCAAGGTTTGTTTAGTTTGCCTTTTCTCTATGATTCATTCTTTATTTTTAACACCAGTATCATAGAAAAGAGGTCTGAACTCACAGTAAAATAGCTCATGTCAGAAGCTGAGTTTGGTATGGGCTTCTGTATGATAATTAGTCACATTATAATTTGCATTTGTTTATGATATAAGCACACACAAACTGTAAAAGTGAAAATTATAAGGGGAAGGGGTATCTCTGTGCATGAACAATACATTTTGAATGAGTGAGGGACGTTCAGGTGCTCTATGGCTGAAGTCTATGAATGTATAAATCACTAATGTATATTCCCACTGTCAGTAGCTATTGAAAAGCTCCTACTCTCCTGACCACAACAAATTGCATTCTGTTTTTTGTTCTCCTCCAGTTATTGTGGCTTTTCCACTCTACCCATGGAGAAAATGGACTTGAGACCCAGTGAAACAGAAAGGATTGCTGGAGAGGAAAGCTTTCAGAAGAATGTCTTGTTTTGTTCTTTTTTATTTTTTAAATTCCTCTTAAGTTAGTTCAGTCTGTCTCTGCCATAAGGATAAAGCCTGTGATAGCATGAGCTTTGCACACACAAGGGCAACCATGATCCTGGTTTCATACCCATGGGTGCCAGGCCTGTTGGAATTACTTCTGACCATTGTTTTAATTGCTCTCCCACTGCCACATAGTTCTAAAGGTTCACCTCAGTTTTTTATCAGATTTGTCATGGTGCTAATTAGAATTACATGAGATGTAATAAGCAAAACAAGCCGGTCTGCTTGTTTCTCTTTGCATGTTAAGAAGCCTGAAGGTATAATATAAAAGTCTGTTGAAACCAGTGGTTGGACCATGACCAGTTCTGGTGAAAGTGGAATTAAAAAAGAGAAAAGATGAAGTGAGAGAGTAGTAGGATTTTTGGACAATGAAGACCATGTCATCTGCACTTGAACTAGCACATTCACAGCAGCAGTTGTGACATGGGAGGAGGGTGGAGAAGCCCCTTATTCAAACAATTTGCAGGCAAAACTTACAAGTGAAGATAACGGGTAAAGAAGAATTAAGCAGCTGTGCAGCTGGTAGGTTAGATGAGCAGAGTGTAATGGTGATGAAAAGTATCAGCACTGTAACAAGGCTAAAAAATATCTGTCTCAAAGTATTGAAGTCTCCACAGGAGCCCTGAATTGTTTCATTGAAGTGAGCTCAAAGTCTGAGGTAGAGAGAGATGTTCATCTAAAGTGTCACACCATCTTTGCCTGTAAAAGAGAGTTGGAGAACACTTGAGAGAGGTTTAATGTAGGAGAAATAATTTATTAGGTTTAAGACAGCAGTAAAACCAGGTTGGAGT
This sequence comes from Chaetura pelagica, assembly GCF_000747805.2. Taxonomy (NCBI): domain Eukaryota; kingdom Metazoa; phylum Chordata; class Aves; order Apodiformes; family Apodidae; genus Chaetura; species Chaetura pelagica. Next base: position 1,013,332 of record NW_009954544.1, read on the forward strand.
CTGAACTTCCTTTTGTATAGTACTATTGACATCAGTCAGGTTGTTTTAATTAGAGATAATAAAGCTTTGTTTTAGGTTAGATTAAAACCTTTAAGTTCAAAGGCACATTTGAAGATTTATAGGGTCATACCAAGCACCAGTTCTGAACTTGAACTGCCTCTTGCTTCAGCAACAATAGTCATGTTGGTTGGCTCACAGGAGGTTTTTGTGCCAGTCTTTTTTCCCCGACAAGTTTTTCTGGTCCTAACATAAAGATGAAGTCTGTGTTCAGATATGTTTTGGTTAGGATGGCTTGTTCAGGTTGGGTTTCATGCTTTCTCAACGTCTTTGTTCTTCTTGAATCATAACTGCAAATCAGGCTTTTTCTCAGCCTCTTCCAAAAAAATGCAACTCAGCAATAGTCAGGGTATCTGAGTGTGAGGATCCTGGAGAAATACATGCACAATGGAGACAGTGTGGTTTGTGGATCAAACCACCAAGACCGGGAATCTGACACTTCCCCTTCTGCAGCACCACACTTTTCTTTCTTTGTCTTCAGATTCTTTATAGCTTCTTCAAGAAACATCAACTGGTACTTGTCAAGCACTTTGCAACGATGATGTGCTGCAAAATTGCTTTTGTCTTCGGCAATTTTGAATGAGTAGCACTTCATCTTTGACAGTGATTTTGTTTGTTTGTTTTTTAGTTTTTCCTACCTCTTGTCCTTGGAAATTTTGTGGCATTTATTTTGGAAAATAGAGTGATTTTTTCCTCATAACACTGCTTAATGTTTGATTCCTAAACAGTTCATATGTGCATTTTACAAGAGTTAAATAGAGTGTTACAACTGACTTTACTCAGACACTTTGTGGGGGGAAGGAAAAGTAGAGATACCAGACAGCAAGCATTTGAAGTACAATCCGTGCTGCACTTGGTTGCTGTGTCTCTTGCTCATTAAAAGCTACCCGATCCTTTCCCGTGGAAGATGTTAGACATAATGATTGTGGCCTGATGTTTAGTAATTTCTTTTTTCTAACCACTGCCTTTGATTGCCTGTTTAGCAACAAATATCCTCGAGTGAAATCCTGGTGTCTGACACATTGTCTTGGTACATGTGGCTTTCAGTTATGATAAGCAAAAGTCCATGCAAAGCCCAAGTTTGTTGAGAATTAGGTTCTGCACTTTTAACATGCTTATTGGATCATCTGTGAACTGTTGAAGAGAGAAAAATATTATTATGAATAATGTGATAAAAGTCATGTTACAACTACGGCCATTTTATTTATTTCACATTCACCTTTGATTTTGCTCTGTGGACTGGATTACTTTTAGCCAGTATTTTTACAATCCTTTGGGAAGGAGGTAGGAAACGTCCTGTTAGATACACTAGAAGGATAGAGAAGTGATTGAGTATGTAGTAGACATCTCATGTGACTTAAAGAGCAAAAAAATCATTCCTTGGTTTATCATCTAACATATCTATTCTCCCCATGTCTGGAGAGGAGTCTCACAATTTTAGGAGACATGAGAACCTTAATGATAAAAGATAAAAATGAAAAATGAGAACATCTGTTTGTTTATTGCAAAGGAGAACATAATGTCTGGAGGTTAGGCAGGAACATAATTTTCTGTAAGCTGTTTTCAAAGAGGCAGCTAAGAGAGCACGTGTACCTAACTGTCTTGGAGGATCAGCTATAATTCTAGAAACATTTTATAAATGTTCTATAAGTATTTTTCCATGGCTAAATTATAGCTTTTTTTGTTGTATTATATTTATAGTCACTGAAATTTTATCACTCTTCAACTTTTGTAAGTCTTCTGAAATAAGGCAATACATGGTGAATATGGGCATGTGTCCTACTGCACTTTGCACTTGAATTCATTTTGGGCTTTAAAAAATTTTCATCTTAAAAATAAGGTAGCTTTCCACATTTGCATCATGAAATTAAATTGCTGAGCAATATGGGGATCATTTTGTGCCATACATTACCAGCGGTTCACTTCAGTGCCTGCTGGCTTTCAGCAGCATTGTCCAGGGCATTTAAAGAGATAATTATTTTTGGCAGCATTGATACTATTATGTTCTTTGGTATTGCATCTAAGTGGAAGAAAGGTTAATACAATTATTTTCCCATTGGAAAATGCTGTTCCCTAAAACTGATGTTATTGTATTAGATTTTTTAAATTTTCTCTCTTAAGTTTTAAAAACTTGTGGCTTTCATGCTGCTTTAAAATCCAAACTCCTTTGCTAAACAGAATTTCCATTTTCTGTACCTCCCAGGTTCAGTTATGGGCACGGACTCATTTCCTGCAGACTCAAGGCAGGAGGCTAAAGATCATCAGCTGCATTAATGTCCACTGCTGGTTAATACATTATTAGTATTATTATTTGAATCACAGCAGTGCTTAAACACCTTAATCAAGAGTGTGATCCATGTGTGCCTATGCACACGCATAGATAATAGGAAATAGTTTTGATCCATGTCTGACCAAGCAAACAAAAGAAGAGTAGAAGTTTTGCAGGCACTACTGCAGGCTAGTGTGTGTGAAATTAATAAAAGGGATGTGATTAAATCCCTAGTGTTGCTGTGAAAGAAATCTAATTGAGAACAAGTTGCGTTTGTTTTTTCTGTTTTCACATTGACCTTACAATGCTCCTTTTAAAATCTCTCCCTCTTTTACAGTGTCCTCTGTTGCTGTTCTTTCTTTGCTCACCTGATTCTCATGGTGCCCCCAGTGGACAAGGGAACTAAAGAGATTGCAAAGCATAGCTATTGCATTTCTTTTTATTGCAAAACATTTCAGTTCCTGGCAGGTGGCCTAATTGCAGAACGAAAGGAAGCTCATGAGAATTGTGACTGTGGAACTCACCCAGTGACTTTCAGAAAGACACGTAGCTTTTAAGAGCTCACAGTACATTGGCATAGTAAATATTATTGCTGCTTGAATGTTCTCAGAAGACTTTGAATAATGGGTTTATTAAATGTAATTTATAGCCAACTATAACTTAAATAAATGAAACAAAACATATTTAGCAATTTCCTTTCATGCTTTCTTCAGGGCAGGCAGGAGAGTAGCCAGTATATCTGAATCAGAAGTTTTTTTAACTGATAATTTCAATTCTCTCTTCAGGTACATAATTCTCGTTAATGTTAATGACCTACCTGCAGATGTGAGCTACACAAGCATATATGCCAAAGAAAGGGAGTTGTACATATTGACTTCAGTTGGCTTGTTTTATGAATATTATATTAAGTGTGTTTTGTCAGGGGGCTGGAAATGGCTTTCTTCAGCAAGCCAAAGAACTGCAATATTTCTGGGGTTTATTTATTTTTTTCAATTAAAAAACTCCTCCTAACTCATTTCAGTCCTTGTTCTCCTTTCTGTTGTTTGAATTGCATCTGCAGCCTCAAGTAATGATCCAAAAATGAACTAGAGTGGAGGAAGGTCTGCTAGATATATAGCATTGTAAATCACAACAGCAAAAGAAAAAAGAAAGAGAATAAAAAGCTTGTCTTGTTCTTTCCTCGAGGTCAGCAGTGGGGCAGAAGATTACTGTTTGATTGCTTGGCTTGCCTACTTGCCAAGTTTAATATTGAAGTGATCAGATGAAAAGGCATATATTTAAAAACTTGTTAGGTGGCAAACATACAGATTTGGAGTTCATTGCTTGTATTGCTTTTAGCCACCCCCTGCTCCACCCTTTCTCCTGTTTCTTCCATTGCTTTGTTCTTGCCTTCCTTTGAAGAAGTCTGCAATCCCCTGTAACTGCAGTGGTGATGGAGAAGGAAAAAACAGTTTCTCCTCTGCTGTATTTCCTCATGTTGTATCAGGCAGCAGCCTCAGTTGCACTGAGGCACTAACTGGCATAGCAGCCCCTCTGGGTGTCCGTCCCTGTAGCCATCACTCAGTAAGTGGATCCCTGCAGCTATTACTGAACAAGGAGACTATCAATATGGTACTTTAGGGCTGCAGGATAGACCTGCTGTGATAGCAGCTCCATCTAGGTTTTTAATAAGGCCAGTGAGCACAGTAGAAGGGTAAAAGTTACCAGTATGTGTTTTTATTTGGTTGTCTCAGTGTTATTTGCTGCTGATTTCCAGTGCATATACAGTTTACTGTTCTCTTCCTTTTTCCAGAATATAAATGAGGATCTCATTAAATGTAAAGCTCAGCTGTGCTGGAAAATATTACCGAAGTCAGAATCTTCACTGATATCTTTACATATGAGAAAACATTGATACTGCCTTTGCCTGCTTGCCTCATCACTGCCCCAATTTAATCAAAGCATTTTATGTCTAGAAGACCTGGTTATTGTGCAGAGTGCTGTCCTCTGAGAAGCTGGGGATTTTTTTCAGCCTCACTTGGTTGCTGCATGCACACAGGCACCTATATGCTATTGCATGGGCACAGGTCAAAGTGAAACAAAGAGCTATTTCATTCTGAATTCGTGTCCTGACCCAGAGCATTCCCATGGCACTAACATCAGTGTAGTGGGAGGTAAAAATCATGTTCCTAGTTTACAGGCAGAGCAGCTAATTTGCATAGACAGTTCATAGAACTGACCTAGATTTAGACCCTGGGCTTGATTTGAATGGCTGGGACCAAGTATAGGCTGAAGACATTAACAAGACCCCTCACTGCTTCATGCTTCCCTCTCCAGAGCAAGTGCTGTCGAAAAAAGAGAGGAGTTCCCAGACATGCATATACTGTGTGGAAATTTTTAACAGGATGGTGTCTCTGAACACTGGGTAAAAGCTCAAAGAGCACATTTTGAAGCTGGAAAGACAAGATGGTGCCTATGTGGAGGTGATACAATTCAGATGCTTCTTGCCCTGTGCCTGTTACATAGGTTAGTGCTAGGGCAAGGTGGAGAAGGGCAGCTTTTCCCTTCACATTCCCATTGTCAAAATAGTGTCAATTCTGCAGGTGTGTCTGGTGCGGTGTCTTCTGAGCTTCCCATTAAAAACTGCAGCTGCCCTGCTGCTTGATAAAGTTGTGAACAAGAGCAACAGCACCAAGTCCATTTGCTGATTCAGGAAAATATTTAATTAATGAAAAAATAAATTGTATACATTTCTGTTTGGTTGTTACAGTCTGAGGTTATTTGTGGTGTGAATTCCACCTATCAGTGCAAGCTTTTCTTTCTTCATTGCTAATTCTTTCTTTTTTTTCCTCAAGCATCACATGCTTTATTGCATTTCAGCATGTGAACCATGACATTTGTACCATTACATTATGGGATTCTACAAAAAAAGTAAATTTTAGCCTTTTAAACTCTTCAGGTGACTTGAACTTTAAGCTTTATTTTTCATAGCTGAACACGTAACTTGAAATAAATAAATGAAGTTGAGATTTTACCATGGCATGAATCTAATAGTTGAATTCTTAAAATAGAAGACCAGCTGTTATGAGATTCACAGCAGGATGACAGGTGGTTGAAACATAACCTAATGAGTTGGTTTTTTTTCTTTGGAAACTTTTTTTTTAACTTTAGTCTATAAATTAAACATCCCTACTAAGATATAGTGTAGGGGGCTGCTCCACCATCATTTCTCAGTTTGGGGGGAATGCCCCAGTTTTCCTAACTTTGCTGTATCCAACTGTGGAATACAATATGATTTCAAAAGATGAGGGGAAAATATCTGTATAGAAAGCAATTTTGCTCTAGTGGTGATATTAACATATTTGACTGGAGAAAGATTATTATTATCTTTGTGGCTGTGCTGAAGTAATCACTCTTAAAATAAGATGTACCTTATGAAACACACAATTGTCCATTCTTAGGAACTTTTTATATTGCCTTAAATTAAAGCAAGTTGCCCAGACATGTTGCATTCCTGTGCTAATCCCATTCAAATGGCTTATGCCAGACGTGTCTAGTCACTAAAGTGAAATGGAGTGCCTTTGTCATACTGGGAGAATAATAGTTTATCATTCAGAACATAATTGTCATTCTTGGGAATTGGCCATCAGCAGGTAAAATTCCTAATAGTGAGCAAATAAATGCAGCTGAATTTTGCATTGCTGTGGTCCTCCTTAATATAATTTCCCAGGGTGAGATTATTATTATAATATTTTTTAACATGGAAAAATTAGCCTTTGCTCCAGTTTTGGGTGATGATTTTCTGAGAGCACTGTGAAGGCATCTCATAGCCACTGGCAAGACTCTGCAATTCTCCATTATCTCCTTAGATAACAGAAAAGAGGATACTTTTAATTTATTGTCACATGCAGATACAGAAGGAAGGAATCCTTCTCAGCAAGTGTGAATAGAGTCCTGTAAACACATGGAAATTAAGAAAAAAGAAAAAAAAAACAACCCTCAGAAAGGAGCTTTTGGTTGAAAGCAGTTTTCACCTTTACAGCCATTTTGGGCATCTTTGCATTGCACAGCAGAGCTGTGTATGAATAGTCTTTGGCAGTAGATCCCTGTAGATTTTTTACTTTTCCATAGGAGCACTTTCCTTGCTCTGTCTGCTTTACTGGTGTGTGCTCCTATTTCTGTGCACTACAGGCTGTGCAGGGAAAAGAGAATTTTAGCTGTACTATTACTGACTTGTTACAATCCAAGCCAAATTAACCTTGTGTTATGCTTTTCCCTTTGCGTGAAAATTTGTGAACTTTTATTGACCATTAACAGTTCTATTAATTATCTTCCCATCTTGAGAAAAAAAAATAAAAATAAAAAAATAGTTGAAATTAGCAGAAAAGATCCAAGCACTCTTCCTAGTCCTTCAGGGTACCATCCCTGCATTTCCAAGCATTTGGTTTGGGCTTGATTGTCCCAATACATTAGTGTAAACAACATCAGAATTGAATAGGTCATATATTGAATTGAATAGCTGTCATAATCGCATACTCAGAATTACCCTGTCCCAGGCCCTCTGTCATCCTCTGTGTCCATTGCAGTTGCTGTCTCTATTGCTTCTTTCAATAGTCTTCTACGGTGAAGTGAATCACCTCTACATTTTTCATGTGAATTCCAGGAAATATTCAGAGGCAGATGCCCAGAGTCTGTTATCATGCACTTGCCAACAGACTGAAATTTTCTCGGAACAGTCACCAGGAAGCCATAGTTCATTTTGCTGTCACCTAATTGCATGCACCTGCTGGTGACAGCACTAAAATGTGTTGTCTCTGACATGATGACAGCAGATGGGGTGCTCAGAAGAGCTGCTTCCATTTCTTTTCCTAATGAGCATAGTCTTTTCTCTCCTTTTGCCTTTTCACTGTGTTGGGGAGATACAGGACTATGCTGGGAAAGATGATGGCTGCTGCAGCAGGGTTTAATGCAACACTGCTGCTTTTTTTCATACTTTTCCTAATAATGTGTCAATAAAATACTCATCTATGAAACTTTCTTGTTAATGGAATTAGTGAAAGAAATACTTTCACAAATGAAACCATCACAGGAGCTCAGAAACAGCTGTGGTACAGTCAGTAGATGTAAAGCTGGGAAAAAAAAAAAAAAAAAAAAAAAAAAAAAAGGAAATATTTATAGGGAAAGCCTATTTCTCTGCATTGCTTTTTGATGCTCATACCTAAGCAGCATGACACACTGTCCTGACTTGAGCAAGGATGAAGCTAATTTTCCTTGTATTGATTTCTTTTTCCTTCAGTAAGCTTTCTTTTAACTAGTACCAGAGCGTTCCAACGAAGACTGATAACAGTGGAATGTTTTTCTAACTGCTTGGTCTTCAGGATCACATCTTTACTCTGCTGGCTCAGACACTACTTCCCAGGTAGGGAAGGAGAGAGAGAAAAAGAAGAGAGACTTGGCTGGATTGAAAACTAAACTATACAGCTTTAATTAAACACTAATGATAAAATGAAATATATACAATTATACACAAATATGCTCAGGTATGTGCAAAAGCCTCTCACCTCTCCCCACCCCCAGCAACTCCCACAGCATCTCCTGAGCTGGAACAGTCCTGAAAAATCCTGGAGCTGCTGCTGGAAAAAGCAGAGAGTGATGAGGGTCAGGAGAGCTCGAGCCTGGGGGTCCACGGTGGTTGACGATGGAGTCCTCCCTGGACACCGGCCATGGACGGAAGAGAAGGGAAGAAGAAGAAGGAAGGAAGTTGTCTTCTGTGGTCTCTGACCTTCCTCTGAGCTTATGTAGATATCTGGAATGGAATATCTCTGGTCAGTTTTGCTGTCTCTCTAACTCAGCCTCCTACAGGGGCGGGGGTGGGCCATCATAGATCTCCTCGTAGTGTCTCAGCCGGCGGAGTAAAGGTGCGACCTTGAAGACCAAGCAGTTAGAAAAACATTCCACTCTTACCAGTCTTAGTTGGAACTCTCTGGTGCTGGCTAAAAGTAAGCTTATTGAAGGAGAAAAAAAATCAGGAAAAGGAAAATTGGCTTCATCCTGGCCCAAACCAGGACATATACCTGTCAGTATGAAAATTTGTCCTTCCCAGCATTTTTTTTGGGTTGGTCTAATGGTGAGAGATTTCCTCTCCCTACAAGCCTTCACTCTCTGGAGTCTGAAACTCACTGGCTTTTGTACCAAAATTTTTAAAACTGGATTCTGGTGAACAGTAATGCATAAAAGCTATGCACTTTCTAGTGAGATGAAGCCAGCATTGCCAACTTGATGCATTTCTATTCCAAATGTGCTTCATCAGAAAAAATAAAAATAAAATTAAAAAAAAAAAATGCTCAGTCATAAATTTTATTACAGCCTATTTTTTTAGAGGTTAAAATACTGATACATCAGAAAGTAATATACCTTAGAAATAAGCCCCTTTAAGGAAAAAGTAGTTCTGAAAGAATTATTTTATTTTCAGGAATGGTATTAACCAAGGCCAGACTTAACAACTGAAAAACTACACCTTATTTTGAACAGTGTAACAATGCACTACTATTGAAATCTATGGTTTTAGTGTCCAAGTTACGCTATGCCTCACACAGTCCTTGTGACAGAATAAGATTTCATGCACTGTAACCCCTCTGCAGTGGAACAGGAGGAAATCTGTGGTGGCATCCTGGTTGCAGAGTTTAGGAAAATCTACCCAAGACATTAGTTTATGTCTCTGCTCTTCGAGTTGCCTCAGAGTTTTCATGGGAACACCAGTATGTGTTTATAAGGTTAGGAGGACTTGAGGAGTCAACAGAGGTCTGGCATATTGCATCTGTGGACATGCAGTGGTCTTAATGGAGGTATTTAAGATCATGTGAATAGATTATACTGTACACATAATGCTACTGCATAATGCTTTAGTCAGTTGCTTGCTGGCATAAATGCAGAAATCCCTGATTTTAACTGAATTTGAGTCATTGTTTTTGCAATAAATTCAGCTGGTGATTCCCATTGCCAAGTTCTGTTTTGCTTGGGACTTTCAAAAACACTTAAATAACTTAGGAGCACAGCTTCCATTAATAGTCATTTAAGCACTTTGAAAATGTCTTCTCAATATTCAGGCCATAATTCTCCCAGAGGAATGACTCAGGTAATGTTGACTCTGTGAGGCTTTTCAATCTGAGCTTGGAACTGTTTAATAAGTGGGGGGCTTATTTAAAGCATTCAAGAGACTTTGCTGCTACATGCTGATCAGCACAGTCAGAGATGCAGATAAATACATTGTGCAAATAAGTAAATATGGGCCTCATCAAAGCTTCCTGAATGCCATAAAAAGTCTCCCACTGTGAGGAACGTTGGCTCAGACCCATAACAAATAAATACAGAAAAAAAGCAAAGAGATTGCACTGCTGAATGCCCTTTATTCTTGCAGTTGAATAATATTGGTCTTTTAGTGTTAATTATTTTGTTCCCTAACTTTCTACCTTTGGTATGCACATACCCATGCTCCTCTCTCATCCACCATCCCCTCTCTCCAGTCGAAAGTGGACTTACTATCCCAGCATATTGCAAAGCTCCTATTTGAGGAGAGGGAGATTATATGCAGTTTTGCTGCAGATGGTTCAGTCCAGTTCAGTCCTGGCTATTAAAATAATAGCTGGGTCCCAAAAAAACCTCACTTGAAGCCCTGCAGCTCTTTGTTGCCTGTAGATCACTCTCTTGGGAGCTTGACTCTTCCATTATCATCCCCTTGCTCTGACATAAGATTCCCTGTCCATTGCATGGGAGGGAAGAGCTCTGATGCTCCCACTCTATCACTGGTTCCCATTCAATGCATATTGGTCCTACCTGCAATGCTGGTTGAAATTTTCTTGGCAGTGTGCTTTTGGTAGTACTTTGATAATAAGTGCAGAAATTGCTGGCAGGGGTAGAGCACTTCATTTCTTTAAATTCTCCAGCTCCGTTGAATTTTATTGAAGTGCAATGCTGCAATTTAGGTATCAGTTGAGATGCATCTTCAAGATAGATGGTTTCTGTTTTCTCTTCAATCACGCTCTAAATCTAAATAAATAAATATGTAGCAGTAAGTGCACTGTGGTATATTTGGTAAGATTAACAGTCTTCTAGCAGCATAACAGCTCATGATAGTCTTTGCTATTTATGTTCCTGCT
>NW_009954544.1:1023862-1033771 GCF_000747805.2 Chaetura pelagica
TTTTTTTGCTAACAGAGCTCTTAATATTCCAAAGCTTAGAAGACGGAACCTTCCTCTTTAGTTTTCAGTCTACACCCATATTCTGAACAAAAAAACAACAACCCTAGTGAAATGTTTATTTTTATCAATCTGAGTACATACTGTGAATAAATTAAGGTATGGAAGTGATGTAACAGGTTATTGGGCCATGTAAATCCTCAGAGTTTTCTTCTGGATCGTACTTCTACTAACAAGGTATTCATAAGCTTGGGTTACTGCAGATTTTCATGAAACTTTCTCTTATAACCATATAACTTCTTTTTAGAGACAATTTTACCTTTTCTAAAATACAAACAAAAGAAATACACCTCTCCACATCTTTTGTGTTCACTGTTTTATGTAGCTCCCTAAAGCCCTATACTTTTTTAAGCTATTATTAAGGTGGTTCTTATATAAAACAATGAGCTTTTAATTTCATTTTTTTCTCTTACAGAGTAGGGGCTTCTGTGCCTGGATTTGTGACCTATACTGAGATATAAAAAAACCCGGATTCATACCTATGAACCCTATTTTCTTGTACTTAAGAATACACATTCTTGACTTGCAAAGATGACAGGGACAGAGCATGAGAAGGAGTCAGTATTGAAGGCATTTACTGCCCTATATTTACCAGTAGGAGTAAGACAGGCAGCACTCTGTGGAGATCTAATCAGGAAATGTGATTGCAGATGCAGTTTCTTCTGTGTGTTTTCCCTTCCATCTATGTATGCTCCTCCTCTAACTCTAAAAATAACATCTCAAAGAAGACATGGCAGAAATGTTTTCCAGATATGATATGAACATGATTAATTGACATATATGTGCTTTGTGCAGGCTTACATTTCCTTTGAAAAAGACTTAGGATTTGCTGCATAAAAAAAAATATGTGGAAAACAAAATCTCTTTTCCAAATGTCAGACTTAAATTTTGCAGACGAAGTTCTGTGATTGAAAAATCTTTATGTTCTTGCCAATCTCTGTGGGTCCTGTTATCATATTGCATCCTCCCTGGCATTGTAGATGTTATCCTTATTAAACAACAGTTTAACTAAAACAAAGAGATACTATAAAGTGACTCTGGAAGTCTATGGCACTGAAAAGTATTAAGCTGGGAGTCTTGTAACGCTGAGACTCTCTAACTTTTTTCCTGTAGCCTCTGCAATAGTGAGACAAATGTTGGCAGGTGCAGGCAAGTCCTTCAAATACACGGTATCCATTTTTTTTCCAGGAGTTTGAAATTACATTTCATTTAATAATAAATACCAGGAGTTTGCTGGTCTGGAGAAGCTGTAATGGGATGCTAGCAATTATATAGCTGGAGACTGAGAAAGTGGTTTTTAAAATATACAATGTCATTATGCATTTTTCTTTCTAATATGAAACATAGATCAAAACAGTGAGGCGAGTATTTTTAGGGAAGTCATGGCAATGCCCTTTCCTCTGTTAGCCCTCTTCACTGCCGTGTTACACCACTTTGGTGCTGGTAACAAACCTGGAGAAAGTCTCCAGAGTATGATTCTGGAAGGTGGAAACAGGTCTACAGTTGTTGACAAGAATTACAATATTAACTTATAATGTTGTGGTTTGGGCCTAAAGTAACAACAAATGTGGCCGCTTACTCACCTTTTCCCTCCCCCATCACACACTGTTGGATGGGAAGGACAAAAGCCAACTAGAAGCTCATAGGCTGAGACAAGGAGGGTTCACTCGCCATTTAGAGTCTCAGACTCAATTGGTGGAAAAATACCAATTTTATTTAGCATGCATCAGATGCACACAGAACACTGACAGCACACAGAGCAGTACTTAAATACGTTACCCCACCCCTCCCATCTTCCTGGGCCCAGATTTCTTTTTTCCTGGTTTCTCTCCCTCCTTCCCCCCAGCAGCACAAGGAGACAAGGGATGGGGTTTAGAGTCAGTTCACAGGCTGGTGGTTCTTGCCACTCCTTCCTCCTCAGGAAGAAGGATTCCTTACAGTCCTTTCCTGTTTCCCCACGAGGTTCCTCCCATGGGAGAGTGTCCTCTACGAATCTCTCCTTCATGAGTCCTTCCCACGAGGTCCAGAGCAAGCTGCTCCAGGAACTGGTCAAAAGTGCAGTTCTTTTATGTTTTGCTCAATTTAGTTTGAAATTGATAAGCAGCAAAATAAATATTTACCTGTGTTTCCCACCTTACAATTTTAAAAACCATTATCAGTTTGCACTCCTGGGATCTCCTCAACCCTTGTTTTCTTAACAACACATTTAAAGTGAGATCCTGAGTGCAAACCACAGTATAGTCAGACAGAAATGAGAATATATTGTGGGTAGATGTAAGCAAACTGCTCTTGCTCGTTTGAGTTAGTGTAGTAGTAGTGTTGCAGTGTTCTGCAGCTGCTGGCAGCTTTGCATTTAAGTTGCGGTTGAAAGTTTCTTGCCCCACCTTTATAGCATTTGTTTGCAGGAGAGAGTGGCCCAACCTGTGCTGCAGACACACCTGCAACATGGAAAAGGTTGGTGTCATCTTGGAGGCACTGGCAGGAGCTGACTCTGATGGTGAATAAACCCTAGCTCCAATGGGAATGAGCTCTTTCTTTTAATGTGAGGAGGGTTGAAAATGTTTAGAGAAGCAATACGTAGCTCAGCCTTGTGATAACATTTCTTAGGATGTCCTAGCCCTGGCTATGTCATTGCAAATGTCATAGCCCTGGCAAATATCATTGCTTGCAGGGAATGAAGATGCACCAATCATAGCAATAAAGGGTCACATCCCCTTAGCCCTGAATGTGGGTCAGGAGGAAGGAAGGAGGTATCAGAAGGAGGTATCAGTCACGTACCAACATGGGATAGATAATCTAACTTCAAAAAAATAAAATAAATCCACAGGAACAGTTGTTACGAGTCTGTTTCCCGGCAATAAAAAGAAATAAACAGCCCATTTCTTCTTGCTGCAATTTTGTTTCCAGCAAAATCTGGAAACGTCAGTTTTGATTATTGCTATTGGGAAACGTATGTGTTGTGTTTTATTTGCTCCAAGATTGACTGCAGCAGTCTGAAGCTGACCACATTAAACTTCTGAGTGGCTTAACCAATGTAACTTAACACAGAAGTTCCAATCTTGGCTTTTCCCACAATGGCTATACTAGCAAATGCCACTTGCACGTTTTTGTCACATGTCAATAGAAATTTACAGCTGAAGGAATATTAAAAAAAAAAATCAATAGCTTTTCATGACTGCCTGAAGTTTTATGATTTGGCTCACTGGGTTGGTTAGAACTGTTTGCTGAAGCTATTCTTGTGATGGCAAGAAGTATAAAATACTTTTTTTGCAGCTTTTTTTGCAGCCAGTATATATACATTGAACGGTTCTTCTAAGTCTACACAATACAAAATTATTTTTGAAGCCCATACTATCATTCAATATACATTTCTGCATCATTTTTCCATGTTTGCATTTGTTATTTTGCCCTTATTTGCTTTTTTTTAAGTAAAGCAAATTATTTCCAACAATAATATCCCGAAAAGGATTGCCCAAGGGAGACAGAAAACTAGTTGTGCACAGTACTTTTTATGTCCATATGTTTTACCAGATTCTCTTTGGAAAATATGGTTGGAAGTGCTTTTACAGGTGTGGGGGCAGTACATGGGTTACAAGATCCATAAGAAAGAAGGAGGGCACCTAGAGAGCAACCCCTATATTTGTAATCTCATGCCACTGATTAATGGGAAACATCTTTAAGACCAGGCTGTGGGGAAGGTGCTGTAACACAGCAGTGTGTTGATATTTTAATCATTAATGTGTTTTCAAAGATCCCTGAGGCCACCTTCATGCTCTGCTGACCTGAACCTTCATGTCACATTTCCATTTTATAAAGCTTTTTCTGCAGGAAGAAGAAGAAGGGAGAAGTGGAGTGGGGTCACAGTTCTGTCTGGCTGTGCTGTGGAAAGTGAAACCTGAAAACTTGAGCTTAGCTAGGAAATCGAGGGATAGGGCAGGAAATCAGGAGACTGTATTGGGACAGCATTTAAGATGTACTTCTGGCTTTGGAATGGTTGCGGACGTTGGTTCATGGGAATCACCAAGTGGGACCACTTGGACTCACTGGAGTGGGAATTACTGCAGCCTGCAGTGACATGGTGTGGGATAAGAGTAAAGTGTTTCCTGAACCAAGCCTAAATCCTTCCAAGCTAAGAGCTGCCCAGTTGTTTGGGGTTTTTTGGGTTGTCTTTAATTTTTGTTTGTTTGGTTTTGTTTGGTTTTTAGTTTGTTGTTTTATTTTTTTGTTTGGTTTGAGGTTTTTTTTCCTGTTTTTACTGGCTTTTCTAGCTATAAGCAGTATGTAAAGAATAAATTAAGCTGTCATAGAATTTGACCCTAATTAAGGTATTCTACTTGATAAGTAATTAATCAGGAATCCTTATTATAGTTTAGTCTCTCTGTTAACAATAAACAGAGCATTATTTTATTTTTATGGCTAAAGTAAGTCTCTTAATTGATAATATTCTGCAGGGGGCAAACATCCATCAGCACTGAAACTGGAACACTGAAGACATTTTCAATTAGAACAGCTTTAGTTAAATTAGTCAAAGAACAAAACTGCAAAGCTCAAGAATATACATCTTCTGCAAACCTCATCCTTCTCTAATTTGTTGCTTATGAAGAAAAAAGCACGTCACTTATCTCTGACTTCAGTTGATTACAAATGCTATTCTTTAATATTATAATTACCATAGAATCCAGTTTACCATGGTTGTCCTGCTCTGCTCATCATCTTAGTTCCTGAACACATTTCCATAAGCAGTAATGGCAAAAATTTATGTAGGTTTGCATTCTTATACCTACATATGGTTTTTGTGCAGTAGGATGTCCTGTCTCACTTTCTCATTCATGTATTTGTGCATGTATGCATACATGAAACATGCAGATGTACAAGTATACATACATGGAGGCATCTGCATACATATTTATAGATCATGAAGTATATATATATTGGTGAAAGAAGGTGGAAAAAGTTTTGATTGTCATTAGCTGTCTCTCTACTTCAAGTCTAGTTTCTGAGTGTAGGATGAGGCACAGAAAATAATTGTTATTTTATGGAGGCAAAGTAAGTCATCCTGTAATATAAAGCTTAGTGGAAGAGCAGCTCAAATGGATTCCTGGTTTGTGCTATGTCCTGTATGCTGGAGTTTGTGGAGTTTCTTCTCAGCAGGATGGGCACAGTACTGGCACAATGCTCTGCATGAGCAGTCCTCAGGATGTCCTGAGCTGAAAGAGGAAAGGGAAGAATGCTTACTAGTGAGATCTGTCAATCATAAATGCCCTTTGCTATGGTGAATGAGCCAAGAAATCCATTAGGAGTTGCATGGGCAAAGTAGAGGTGGCAAAAAGCTAACTTTACTTCAGGTGAAAAATTTTGTGCATAATGTCCTCTAGTGATACTGCTGCTTAATGAGGCTATTTCTGGGCAAAGGACAATTTGGAAAAAACAGCGAAGAAAAAGAAATAAGGTTCGCTTTTTATAGCCTTAAAGTTACCACGTTGAGTACAGAAGAATGTCAGAAAGGTTGTATGAGTGCACAACCACACACATATGCATGCATACCTACCTCACCTGATGCTATACTAAAGCCATTTTGAGCCTAATGCTCTTGAATGAATTGCTCCAGAGTGGTTTGTTCACCGATGTGGAAACCTCACCTCTGTGGCACTAGCAAAGTCAGCAAGACATTGGGTATCTGCTGCAGAGCACAAGGCATTTCAAACAGAAGCTGCCCAGAAGGCTATTTAAGATGGCATTTTTCCCCTGCTATGTTTTTATGAAGTCTTAAGAGTGGAACTTGACCCAACAGGTCCATGAATCCCCTTTCAGAGACGTCCATTCTCTTCCCTGCCATCCTGATGCATTTGCAAAGGCTTATCTGACCAAATAGAAGCAAAGCTATTTGCAGCTTTCAAGTAATCAAATATTTGTATGTCACAAGTCACAGATACACCAGCCAGCTAAGTTGCATTTTAGAGTGGCTGAGCTACAGAGAGGGGATGTATTTGTAGGGCAGCTGTTTATAGTGGGGGGTCTTCTTGTGTGTAGAACCCTGCCCTCTCCTGTTTTTTTTTTCCTTTCAAATAGTCTCTCACTAACATTAAAATTGTAGAAGTATGAAAATGAAAACAGTTATATGTCTTGTTTCTGCTAAGGTTTTTCTAGGAAAATCTTGATCTCTGTAAAGCCAGAATTTTAATAAAGATAGTGAAAGCACATAATTTGCAGCAGCTGTCTGTCAAATATTTTTCCATCACATCTCTTCCACACTGAAATGTTTGAGAATAGCAGCAAGAGGCAGAAGCTCTGAAAAAGTGACAGCTGACTAATGAGAGATACCCTGGTTTTACCATGTTGCTATTTCTAAAGTGGCCTTGACTTCAGTGGAGTTATTTGGTTTAACTTTCAGAGGTAAATATCTACCATGTGTATAAAAACACACAGAGAAGAAATGTGCTAATCAGTACACTATCAGGGAGGTTAGAATAATATCCTAAAAGGTTGATTTTTGGTTGCCTAACAAACCCAATTTGCAACGTAGTAATTTCCAACAGTAATAAAAGTCATTTCCAAAGTGCATAAGTGAAGAATTTATAACTCCAAGGATGACATCATTCCATTCCCTTGTGCAGTTTTGAAGATGATGCATTTTGCAGTTTTAGCTGTTAATGGCTGTTGCACTACATGTTGTAAAGTGAGTATTTATGTACTGTTAGTGATTTTTTAAATACCATTGTGTTCATGAACACAATTAATATGTTTGGACATCATTTAAGCCTGATCCTGATCTTCTGGGCCCAGCAGAGCAGTGCCATGGCCCTGGGATACAAAGGTGAGGATACAAGACAGATCTGAGGTCTGGCCAAATGGTGGCTCAGAGACAAGAGCTGGAGGTCCAGAGCTGGGCAGAAATGGCAGCTGGCTGCCAGCAAGGCCCAGGTTTGGCCAGACAGGGCTGTTAAGGGCCACTAAGAGATTCTAATGCCCTGGCAACAGGTGGGACCTAAACTGGCCTGAAGTGAGATATTCTTAGTGGAAAATGTAGGCAGATTTAGATTAGATATTCAGAAGAAATTCTTCACTATGAGGGTGGTGAGACAGTGGCAAAGCTTGCCCAGGGAAATTGTGGATGACCCATGCCTGGAGGTGTTCAAGGCCAGGTTGGATGTGGCTTCAAGCAACCCAGTCTAGTGGGAGGAGGCTGGAATTAGGTGATCTTTAAGGTTCCTTCCAACCCAAATCATGCTATGATTCTATGATTCCAGTGAAGAAAACAACATTCTTACACCAAGGATGGGCTGTTTTCAGCAATGTCACTGGTGTTGATGTGATGGGGAAAAGAAAACAGCTTCTCCTTGCATTTTGCCTAATTTGTCTTCTGAACTGACCAAGCTCCATTGATATGGATATTAAAGGATAAATTTCATTATAAAACAGTACTGAAGGATTTCTGTGCCAAGCCAAGTGGCAAGCCATTAAGCTCAACCACTTCCTCCAGCAGTACCAGTGTGGGATAGAAGGGTTCAGAAAGAAGACATTTACTACTCCTTTGATCTGCCTTCAGCATTACCCTTTCTTTTGGCTCCAAGACAAGCATGGAGCCAAGACTCCTTCTGCTTTTGTGTTTTTCACATAAGAGAAGGGGTGAGGCAACACAAGAGGCAAGGGGAAGTCAGGTACAATGTTTCTCTTACATTTGCCTAAGGTCCTGTACAATGCATGATATTCCAGCATTAGGCTAGGAATTTTCTGCCCCTCTTTTCCCTTACATTAGAAGGAAATAATTTACTATTAGGGTGGTGAGACACTGGAACAGGTTGCCCAGGGAAGTTGTGGAGGCTCCAACCCTGAAAGTGTTCAAGGCCAGGTAGAATGGGGCTCTGAGCAACCTGGTCTAGTGGGAGGTGTCCCTGCCAATGCAGGGCGGTTGGGTCTAGATGATCTTTTAGGTCCCTTCCAACCCAAACCATTCTATGATTAATGACTGTTCCCTACTTTGAAGAGGCATCCAGAGCCTGACAGTACCGAGTTCTGTTATATGGAAAGCTCTAGGTTAACTTCTGCTTTTATTTTGTCTGATTTGCTTGGGATTGGCCTTTTCAAATACCTGGCAGGTTTCTTCTAAATACAATTCAGTTTATTTGGAAGCTTCTTGCATTTCAAAGAGCATATTGTTGAAGGTGCTTGTGCTATTTGCAATGTTTCCTTCAATAATTTCCTCACTGTAGAAGCTGTTCATGAACACTAATGATGTCCTGTACACAGCCCTTCCATTACTTTGTAGCACTTCTCTTTCAGTGCTTTTGTTTTGTTTTTCTTTGTTTTTCAAGATGTCAAAGCAATGTCATTCAAACCTTGGGGGCTGTTAGCAGCAGTAGCAGAGGAGAATATACAGGTAGCTATCAGATTTTTTTTTCCCCTTCAAGCTACCCGTTGGATTTCACAGTCCAGTCAACTAAAGCTGTTTGATCACTTCATATCCTACATGTATTCAGTGTAAGAATTCTTATATGCTCTGCAGCATTAACTGATCAAAGGAAGTGAGATCTTCTGTAGTAGCACTGACTACTACAGGGCTACTCTGCCCTGCATATCTTGGCACAGCATGCATGGAAATTGACAAATTGGTTTTGATTCTGAAAGATCTTCAAGATGAAGAAAGGTAAGGTAAAGGAAACTACTACCATTGAGAAAAATATACATGGTATTAAAGCTTGATGTAGGATGACTCTACACTTGATAAGAGAAAGAAAGCTGGCAAAGGAAACAATAGGACTGGTCAGAAAATAGAACAACCAGGATTTGCCTTTCTGTAGCGAGCCCAAGCCCAACTGATGGCATGTTGTAGCTCTGCTGTCTGGTAATAGCAGAGCCATGGCTCCTTGTGTGAGGTTTTTTCACTTCAATCGAACATTTATCTCACAGACCAGTAACTGATCTTTTTGTTGGGTTGGGTTTCTTTGGTTCTACTTCTGCTTAGCTACATTGCAGTTATTAATTGTTTCAGATACACAGTAAATTCCTGAAATGAGAGTATGGTGTTGTCTTCATTTTATGGATAGAAAGCAAAAATATCTATCTAGGTTCACTGTTTGGACAGTTGGCTTTTAAATCACTTTGTGGGCTGGTTTCTTTGTTGTGTTTGTTTTTTATTTCTTTTAGTTTTCTATCACATATGTCCATGTTACCACCTCAACATGAGGAGAAACTTCTTTCCAGTGAGGGTGACAGCTTGCCCAGAGAGGTCATGGAGTCTCCTTCTCTGGAGACTTTCAAGACCCACCTGGACATGTTCATGTGGGATCTGCTCTAGGTGACCCTGCTCTGGCAGTGGGTTGGACTAGATGATCTCCAGAGGTCCCTTCCAACTCCACCACTCAGTGCCTCTCTGATTTATCAATAATGAATACTTAGCAGCCAATATGAACGAGGAGCGGGTTGTTTCCAATGGGAGACTCCAAAGCAAGAGAAGAAGGGTTAGGAAAGAATTCTGGAAATACACTTGTATACAGGCAAGGAGAACAATAAAGGAATGCCAAGTCTGCATTTAAACAGTGTTGAGAAAGTACTTTGTCCCAGTGAAAAGGATCTGGAAATATTCAGTATTGTCATTAATAAGAAAGTAAAGTTTATAAAAAATGTGAATTACAGGTAGGTGATAACTTTTCATTAAAACTCATAGAATCATAGAATTATTCTGGTTGGAAAAGACCCCTGGGATCACCGAGTCCAACCATCGTCCCTACTCTACAAAGTTCTCCCCTAAACCATATCCACCAACACCACATCCAAACAACCCTTAAACACAGCCAGGGATGGTGACTCAACCACCTCCCTGGGCAGCCTATTCCAGTGTCTAACCACTCCTTC